>NW_026986634.1:927500-1100000 GCF_031307605.1 Tribolium castaneum
AAAATGTCTTGTGATTTAAAATACACTTAATTTATTGGGTCCAATACTTTATTAGAAGAAAAAGGAGGTGACATAAAAGTCACTGAAGTCTTTAGAGTCGTCTTTAAATGCTGCATTTTTGTCTTCGTCTCAAACATTGAAAACTGAATTACATTTTTGTTCAGTAACAGTTACAGATTTCTTATTGGTTTTTTGCTTATATCTCAAAAACAGTTACTCCTATCAAATTTTATCTTTCTTTCAAAATTAAAGCTGATAAAATTTCTAACAAAATAGTTATTTACATTTTTCTTGTAGGACCAAGCATAAACGAGTTATAGAGTTGGATATAAATAATATTTAACAAAAATTTGCTTTAAAATAAAATGCTTGAAAAACCGGAATTAAACTAAATTAATTGTGTCTAACACTTTAGTAGAGGAAAAAGGAGAAGACATAAAAGTCACTAAATGTTTCAGAGTCGTCTTTAGTCGTCATATTAATAACAATAACATTAATAATAATAATACTAATAGTACTAAATTTGCTTATATGCAAACGCTTAATTAAGGTAACAGTTTTTTGGTTTCTTGCTTATATCTCGAAAACAGTTACTCCTATCAATTTTTATTTTTTTTTCAAAATTAAAGCTGATAAAATTTCCTACAAAATAGTTATTTGCATTTTTTGGTAGGACCAACCATAAGCGCGTTATAGAGTTGGATATAAATAATCTTTAACAAAAATTTGCTTTAAAATAAAATGTTTGAAAAACCGAAATTATACTAAATTACGACTAACACTTTAGTAGAGGAAAAAGGAGAAGACATAAAAGTCACCAAAGTCTTGAAAGTCGTTTTTAGTCGTCATATTAATAACAATAACATTAATAATAATAATACTAATATTACTAAATTTGCTTATATGCAAGCGCTTAATTAAGGTAACAGTTTTTTGGTTTCTTGCTTATATCTCGAAAACAGTTACTCCTATCAATTTTTAAATTTTTACTAAAATTAAAGCTGATAAAATTTCCTACAAAATAGTAATTTGCATTTTTCATGTAGGACTAACCATAAGCGAGATATAAGTTTGAAAATAATTAATATTTAAAAAAAAAGTGCTTTAACAGAAAATGTCTTGTGATTTAAAATACACTTAATTTAATGGGTCCAATACTTTATTAGAAGAAAAAAGAGGAGGCATAAAAGTCACTGAAGTCTTCAGAGTCGATTTTAAATGCTGCATTTTCGTCTTTGTCTCAAACATTGAAAACTGAATTACATTTTTGTTCAGTAACAGTTACAGTTTTCTTATTGGTTTTTTGCTTATATCTCGAAAACTGTTACTCCTATAAAAATAAAAATAAATAAAATGTTTGAAAAACCGAAATTAAACTAAATTAATTAAGACTAACACTTTAGTCGAGGAAAAAGGAGAAGACATAAAAGTCACCAAAGTCTTGAGAGTCGTTTTTAGTCGTCATATTAATAACAATAACATTAATAATAATAATACTAATATTACTAAATTTGCTTATATGCAAGCGCTTAATTAAGGTAACAGTTTCTTGCTTATATCTCGAAAACTGTTACTCCTATCAATTTTTATCTTTTTACTAAAATTAAAGCTGATAAAATTTCCTACAAAATATTTATTTGCATTTTTTATGTAGGACTAACCATAAGCGAGATATAAGTTTGAATATAATTAATATTTAAAAAAAAAGTGCTTTAACAGAAAATGTCTTGTGATTTAAAATACACTTAATTTACTGGGTCCAATACTTTATTAGAAGAAAAAGGAGATGACATAAAAGTCACTGAAGTCTTCAGAGTCGTTTTTAAATGCTGCATATTCGTCTTCGTCTCAAACATTGAAAACTGAATTACATTTTTGTTCAGTATCTGTAACGGTTTTCACTTTGGTTTTTTGCTTATATCTCAAAAACACCAAAATAGTTATTTACATTTTTCTTGTAGGACCAAGCATAAGCAAGTTATAGAGTTGGATATAAATAATATTAAACAAAAATTTACTTTAAAATAAAATGTTTGAAAATCCGAAATTAAACTAAATTAATTAAGACTAACACATTAGTAGAGGAAAAAGGAGAAGACATAAAAGTCACCAAAGTCTTGAGAGTCGCTTTTAGTCGTCATATTAATAACAATAACATTAATAATAATAATACTAGTATTACTAAATTTGCTTATATGCAAGCGCTTAATTAAGGCAACAGTTTCTTGCTTATATCTCGAAAACAGTTACTCCTATCAATTTTTATCTTTTTACAAAAATTAAAGCTGATAAAATTTCCTACAAAATAGTTATTTGCATTTTTTATGTAGGACTAACCATAAGCGAGATATAAGTTTGAAAATAATTAATATTTAAAAAAAAAGTGCTTTGACAGAAAATGTCTTGTGATTTATAATACACTTAATTTATTGGGTCCAATACTTTATTAGAAGAAAAAGGAGGTGACATAAAAGTCACTCAAGTTTTAAGAGTCGTTTTTAAATGCTGCATTTTCGTCTTCGTCTCAAACATTGAAAACTGAATTACATTTTTGTTCAGTAACTGTAACAGTTTTCACTTTGGTTTTTTGCTTATATCTCGAAAACAATTACTCTTATTAATTTTTATCTTTCTTTCAAGATTAAAGCTGATAAAATTTCCTACAAAATAGTGATTTGCATTTTTTTTGTAAGACCAACCATAAGCGAGTTATAGTGTTGGATATAAATAATCATTAACAAAAATTTGCTTTAAAATAAAATGTTTGAAAAACCGAAATTAAACTAAATAAATTGAGTCTAACACTTTAGTATAGGAAAAAGGAGAAGACATAAAAGTCACCAAAGTCTTGAGAGTCGTTTTTAGTCGTCATATTAATAACAATAACATTAATAATAATAATACTAATATTACTAAATTTGCTTATATGCAAGCGCTTAATTAAGATAACAGTTTCTTGCTTATATCTCGAAAACAGTTACTCCTATCAATTTTTATCTTTTTACTAAAATTAAAGCTGATAAAATTTCCTACAAAATATTTATTTGCATTTTTTATGTAGGACTAACCATAAGCGAGATATAAGTTTGAAAAAAATTAATATTTAAAAAAAAGTGCTTTAACAGAAAATGTCTTGTGATTTAAAATACACTTAATTTATTCGGTCCAATACTTTATTAGAAGAAAAAGGAGGTGACATAAAAGTCACTGAAGTCTTCAGAGTCTTTTTTAAATGCTGCATTTTCGTCTTCGTCTCAAACATTGAAAACTGAATTACATTTTTTTCAGTAACTGTAACAGTTTTCACTTTGGTTTTTTGCTTATATCTCGAAAACACCAAAATAGTTATTTACATTTTTCTTGTAGAACCAAGCATAAGCAAGTTATAGAGTTGGATATAAATAATATTAAACAAAAATTTGCTTTAAAATAAAATGTTTGAAAAACTGAAATTAAACTAAATTAATTGTGTCTAACACTTTAGTAGAGGAAAAAGAAGGAGACATAAAAGTCACTTAAGTCTTAGAGTTGTCTTTAGTCGTCATATTAATAACAATAACATTTATAATAACAATACTAGTAGTACTAAATTTTCTTATATGCAAGCGCTTAATTAAGGTAACAGTTTTTTTGTTTTTTGCTTATATCTCGAAAACAGTTACTCCTATCAATTTTTACTTTTTCACCAAAATTAAAGGTGATAAAATTTCCTACAAAATAGTAATTTGCATTTTTCATGTAGGACTAACCATAAGCGAGATATAAGTTTGAAAATAATTAATATTTAAAAAAAAAGTGCTTTAACAAAAAATGTCTTGTGATTTAAAATACACTTAATTTAATGGGTCCAATACTTTATTAGAAGAAAAAGGAGGAGACATAAAAGTCACTGAAGTCTTCAGAGACTATTTTAAATGCTGCATTTTCGTCTTTGTTTCAAACATTGAAAACTGAATTACATTTTTGTTCAGTAACAGTTACAGTTTTCTTATTGGTTTTTTGCTTATATCTCGAAAATAGTTACTTCTATCAATTTTTATCTTTCTTTCAAAATTAAAGCTGATAAAATTTTCTACAAAATAGTTATTCGCATTTTTTTTGTAGGACCAACCATAACCAAGTTATAGAGTTGGATATAAATAATCTTTAACAAAAATTTGCTTTAAAATAAAATGTTTGAAAAACCGAAATTAAACTAAATTAATAGTGTCTAACACTTTAGTAGAAGAAAAAGGAGAAGACATAAAAGTCACCAAAGTCTTCAGAGTTGTTTTTAGTACTAAATTTGCTTATATGCAAGCCCTTAATTAAAGTAACAGTTTTTTGGTTTCTTGCTTATATCTCGAAAACAGTTACTCCTATCAATTTTTATCTTTTCGCTAAAATTAAAGCTGATAAATTTTCCTACAAAACAGTTGTTTGCATTTTTCATGTAGGACTAACCATAAGCGTGATTTTAAATCACAAGACATTTTCTGTTAAAGCACATTTTTTTTTAAATATTAATTATTTTCAAACTTATATCTCGCTTATGGTTAGTCCTACATGAAAAATGCAAATAACTATTTTGTAGGAAATTTTATCAGCTTTAATTTTAGTGAAAAGATACAAATTGATAGGAGTAACTGTTTTCGAGGTATAAGCAAGAAACCAAAAAACTGTTACTTTAATTAAGGGCTTGCATATAAGCAAATTTAGTACTAAAAACAACTCTGAAGACTTTGGTAACTTTTATGTCTTCTCCTTTTTCCTCTACTAAAGTGTTAGACACAATTAATTTAGTTTAATTTCAGTATTTCAAACATTTTATTTTAAAGCAAATTTTTGTTAAATATTATTTAAATCCATCTCTATAACTCGCTTATGCTTGGTCCTACAAGAAAAATGCAAATAACTATTTCGTAGAAAATTTTATCAGCTTTAATTTTAGTAAAAAGATAAAAATTGATAGGAGTAACTGTTTTCGAGATATAAGCAAGAAACCAAAAAACTGTTACCTTAATAAAGCGCTTGCATATAAGCAGATTTAGTACTATTATTATTATTATTATTAATGTTATTGTTATTAATATGACGACTAAAAACGATTCTGAAGACTTTGGTGACTTTTATGTCTTTTTCTTTTTTCTCTACTAAAGTGTTAGACACAATTAATTTAGTTTAATTTCAGTATTTCAAACATTTTATTTTTAAGCAAGTTTTTGTTAAATATTATTTATATCCTACTTTATAACTCGCTTATGGTTGGTTGGTCCTACAAGAAAAATGCAAATAACTATTTTGTAGGAAATGTTATCAGCTTTAATTTTGAAAGAAAGATAAAAATTGATAGCAGTAACTGTTTTCGAGATATAAGCAAAAAACCAAAGTAAAAACTGTTACCGTTTCAGAACAAAAATGTAATTCAGTTTTCAATGTTTGAGACGAAGACGAAAATGCAGCATTTAAAATCGACTCTGAAGACTTCAGTGACTTATATGTCACCCCCTTTTTTTTTCTAATAAAGTATTGGACCTAAAAAATTAAGTGTATTTTAAATCACAAGACATTTTCTGTTAAAGCATTTTTTTTTTAAATATTAATTATTTTCAATCTTATATCTCGCTTATGGTTAGTCCTGCATAAAAAATGCAAATAACTATTTTGTAGGAAATTTTATCAGCTTGAATTTTAGTAAAAAAATAAAAATTGATAGAAGTAACTGTTTTCGAGATATAAGCCAGAAACCAAAACACTGTTACCTTAATTAAGCGTTTGCATATAAGCAAATTTAGTACTATTAGTATTATTATTATTAATGTTATTGTTATTAATATGACGATTAAAGACAACTTTGAAACCTTTAGTGACTTTTATGTCTTCTTCTTTTTCCTCTACTAATGTGTTAGACACAATTAAATTAGTTTAATTTCAGTTTTTCAAACATTTTATTTTAAAGCAAATTTTTGTTAAATATTATTTATATCCAACTCTATAACTCGCTTATGGTTGGTCCTACAAGAAAAATGCAAATAACTATTTTGTAGGAAATTTTATCAGCTTTAATTTTGAAAAATAAATAAAAATTGATAGGAGTAACTGTTTTCGAGATATAAGCAAAAAACCAATAAGAAAACTGTGACTGTTACTGAACCAAAATGTAATTCAGTTTTCAATGTTTGAGACGAAGACGAAACTGCAGCATTTAAAAACGACTCTGAAGACTTCAGTGACTTTTATGTCACTTCCTTCTTCTTCTAATAAAGAATTAGACCCAATAAATTAAGTGTATTTTAAATCACAAGACATTTTCTGTTAAAGCACTTTTTTTTAAATATTAATTATTTTCAATCATATATCTCGCTTATGGTTAGTCTTACATGAAAAATGCAAATAACTATTTTGTAGGAAATTTTATCAGCTTTAATTTTAGTAAAAAGATAAAAATTGATAGGAGTAACTGTTTTCGAGATATAAGCAAGAAACCAAAAAACTGTTACCTTAATAAAGCGCTTGCATATAAGCAAATTTAGTACTATTAGTATTATTATTATTAATGTTATTGTTATTAATATGACGATTAAAGACAACTTTGAAACCTTTAGTGACTTTTATGTCTTCTTCTTTTTCCTCTACTAATGTGTTAGACACAATTAAATTAGTTTAATTTCAGTTTTTCAAACATTTTATTTTAAAGCAAATTTTTCTTAAAGATTATTTATATCCAACTCTATAACTCGCTTATGGTTGGTCCTACAAAAAAAATGCTAAAAACTATTTTGTAGGAAATTTTATCAGCTTTAATTTTGAAGAAAAGATAAAAATTTATAGGAGTAACTGTTTTCGAGATATAAGCAAAAAACCAAAGTGAAAATTGTAACCGTTACTGAACAAAAATGTAATTCAGTTTTCAATATTTGAGACGAAGACGAAAATGCAGCATTTAAAAACGACTCTGAAAACTTCAGTGACTTTTAAGTCACCTCCTTTTTTTCTAATAAAGTATTGGACTCAATAAATTAAGTGTATTTTAAATCACAAGACATTTTCTGTTAAAGCACTTTTTTTTAAATATTGAATATTTTCAAACTTACATCTCGCTTATGGTTAGTCCTACATGAAAAATGCAAATAACTATTTTGTTGGAAATTTTATCAGCTTTAATTTTAGTAAAAAGATAAAAATTGATAGGAGTAACTGTTTTCGAGATATAAGCAAGAAACCAAAAAACTGTTAACTTAATTAAGCGTTTGCATATAAGCAAATTTAGTACTATTAGTATTATTATTATTAATGTTATTGTTATTAATATGACGATTAAAGTGGACTCTGAAATTTTTAGTGACTTTTATGTCTTTTTCTTTTTCCTCTACTAAAGTGTTAGACACAATTAATTTAGTTTAATTTCAGTATTTCAAACATTTTATTTTAAAGCAAATTTTTGTTAAATATTATTTAAATCCATCTCTATAACTCGCTTATGCTTGGTCCTACAAGAAAAATGTTAATAACTATTTCGTAGGAAATTTTATCAGCTTTAATTTTAGTAAAAAGATAAGAATTGATAGGAGTAACTGTTTTCGAGATATAAGCAAGAAATCAAAAAACTGTTACTTTAATAAAGCGCTTGCATATAAGCAGATTTAGTACTATTAGTATTATTATTATTAATGTTATTGTTATTAATATGACGACTAAAAACGATTCTGAAGACTTTGGTGACTTTTATGTCTTTTTCTTTTTTCTCTACTAAAGTGTTAGACTCAATTAATTTAGTTTAATTTCGGTTTTTCAAACATTTTATTTAAAGCAAATTTTTGTTAAATATTATTTATATCCAACTCTATAACTCGCTTATGGTTGGTCCTACAAGAAAAATGCAAATAACTATTTTGTAGGAAGCTTTATCAGCTTTAATTGTAAAAGAAAGATAAAAATTGATAGGAGTAACTGTTTTTGAGATATAAGTAAAAAACCAATAAGAAAACTGTAACAGTTACTGAACAAAAATGTAATTCAGTTTTCAATGTTTGAGACGAAGACGAAAATGCAGCATTTACAAACGACTCTAAAGACTTCAGTGACCTTTTTGGCACCTCTTTTTTCTTCTAATAAAGTATTGGACCCAATAAATTAAGTGTATTTTAAATCACAAGACATTTTCTGTTAAAGCACTTTTTTTTTAAATATTAATTATTTTCAATCTTATATCTCGCTTATGGTTAGTCCTACATAAAAAATGCAAATAACTATTTTGTAGGAAATTTTATCAGCTTGAATTTTAGTAAAAAGATAAAAATTGATAGGAGTAACTGTTTTCGAGATATAAGCCAGAAACCAAAACACTGTTACCTTAATTAAGCGTTTGCATATAAGCAAATTTAGTACTATTAGTATTATTATTATTAATGTTATTGTTATTAATATGACGATTAAAGACAACTTTGAAACCTTTAGTGACTTTTATGTCTTCTTCTTTTTCCTCTACTAATGTGTTAGACACAATTAAATTAGTTTAATTTCAGTTTTTCAAACATTTTATTTTAAAGCAAATTTTTGTTAAATATTATTTATATCCAACTCTATAACTCGCTTATGGTTGGTCCTACAAGAAAAATGCAAATAACTATTTTGTAGGAAATTTTATCAGCTTTAATTTTGAAAAACAAATAAAAATTGATAGGAGTAACTGTTTTCGAGATATAAGCAAAAAACCAATAAGAAAACTGTGACTGTTACTGAACCAAAATGTAATTCAGTTTTCAATGTTTGAGACGAAGACGAAACTGCAGCATTTAAAAACGACTCTGAAGACTTCAGTGACTTTTATGTCACTTTCTTCTTCTTCTAATAAAGTATTAGCCCCAATAAACTAAGTGTATTTTAAATCACAAGACATTTTCTGTTAAAGCACTTTTTTTTAAATATTAATTATTTTCAATAATATATCTCGCTTATGGTTAGTCTTACATGAAAAATGCAAATAACTATTTTGTAGGAAATTTTATCAGCTTTAATTTTAGTAAAAAGATAAAAATTGATAGGAGTAACTGTTTTCGAGATATAAGCAAGAAACCAAAAAACTGTTACCTTAATAAAGCGCTTGCATATAAGCAAATTTAGTACTATTAGTATTATTATTATTAATGTTATTGTTATTAATATGACGACTAAAAACGATTCTGAAGACTTTGGTGACTTTTATGTCTTTTTCTTTTTTCTCTACTAAAGTGTTAGACTCAATTAATTTAGTTTAATTTCGGTTTTTCAAACATTTTATTTAAAGCAAATTTTTGTTAAATATTATTTATATCCAACTCTATAACTCGCTTATGGTTGGTCCTACAAGAAAAATGCAAATAACTATTTTGTAGGAAGCTTTATCAGCTTTAATTTTAAAAGAAAGATAAAAATTGATAGGAGTAACTGTTTTCGAGATATAAGCAAAAAACCAATAAGAAAACTGTAACAGTTACTGAACAAAAATGTAATTCAGTTTTCAATGTTAGAGACGAAGACGAAAATGCAGCATTTACAAACGACTCTAAAGACTTCAGTGACCTTTCTGTCACCTCTTTTTTCTTCTAATATAGTATTGGACCCAATAAATTAAGTGTATTTTAAATCACAAGACATTTTCTGTTGAAGCACTTTTTTTAAATTTTAATTATTTTCAAACTTATATCTCGCTTATGGTTAGTCCTACATTAAAAATGCAATTAACTATTTTGTAGGAAATTTTATCAGCTTTAATTTTAGTAAAAAGATAAAAATTGATAGAAGTAACTGTTTTCGAGATATAAGCAAGAAACCAAAAAATTGTTACCTGAATTAAGCGTTTGCATGTAAGCAAATTTAGTACTATTAGTATTATTATTATTAATGTTATTGTTATTAATATGACGATTAAAAACGATTCTGAAGACTTTGGTGACTTTTATGTCTTTTTCTTTTTTCTCTACTAAAGTGTTAGACACAATTAATTTAGTTTAATTTTAGTATTTCAAACATTTAATTTTTAAGCAAGTTTTTGTTAAATATTATTTATATCCAACTTTATAACTCGCTTATGGTTGGTCCTACAAAAAAAATGCAAATAACTATTTTGTAGGAAATTTTATCAGCTTTATTTTGAAAAGAAAATAAAAACTGATAAGAGTAATTGTTTTCGAGATATAAGCAAAAAACCAAAGTGAAAACTGTTACCGTTTCAGAACAAAAATGTAATTCAGTTTTCAATGTTTGAGACGAAGACGAAAATGCAGCATTTAAAATCGACTCTGAAAACTTCAGTGACTTTTAAGTCACCTCCTTTTTTTTCTAATAAAGTATTGGACCCAATAAATTAAGTGTATTTTAAATCACAAGACATTTTCTGTTAAAGCACATTTTTTTTAAATATTGATTATTTTCAAACTTACATCTCGCTTATGGTTAGTCATACATGAAAAATGCAAATAACTATTTTGTTGGAAATTTTATCAGCTTTAATTTTAGTAAAAAGCTAAAAATTGATAGGAGTAACTGTTTTCTAGATATAAGCAAGAAACCAAAAAACTGTTAACTTAATTAAGCGTTTGCATATAAGCAAATTTAGTACTATTAGTATTATTATTATTAATGTTATTGTTATTAATATGACGATTAAAGACGACTCTAAAATCTTTAGTTACTTTTATGTCTTCTTCTTTTTCCTCTACTAAAGTGTTAGACACAATTAATTTAGTTTAATTTCAGTATTTCAAACATTTTATTTTAAAGCAAATTTTTGTTAAATATTATTTAATTCCATCTCTATAACTCGCTTATGCTTGGTCCTACAAGAAAAATGCAAATAACTATTTTGTAGGAAATTTTATCAGCTTTAATTTTAGTAAAAAGATAAAAATTGATAGGAGTAACTGTTTTCGAGATATAAGCAAGAAACCAAAAAACTGATAACTTAATTAAGCGTTTGCATATAAGCAAATTTAGTACTATTAGTATTATTATTATTAATGTTATTGTTTTTAATATGACGATTAAAGACTACTCTGAAATCTTTAGTGAGTTTTATGTCTTCTTCTTTTTCCTCTACTAAAGTGTTAGACACAATTAATTTAGTTTAATTTCAGTATTTCAAACATTTTATTTTAAAGCAAATTTTTGTTAAATATTATTTAAATCCATCTCTATAACTCGCTTATGCTTGGTCCTACAAGAAAAATGCAAATAACTATTTTGTAGGAAATTTTATCAGCTTTAATTTTAGTAAAAAATAAAAATTGATAGGAGTAACTGTTTTCGAGATATAAGCAAGAAACCAAAAAACTGTTACCTTAATAAAGCGCTTGCATATAAGCAGACTTAGTACTATTAGTATTATTATTATTAATGTTATTGTTATTAATATGACGACTAAAAACGATTCTGAAGACTTTGGTGACTTTTATGTCTTTTTCTTTTTTCTCTACTAAAGTGTTAGACACAATTAAATTATTTTAATTTCAGTATTTCAAACATATTATTTTTAAGCAAGTTTTTGTTAAATATTATTTATATCCAACTTTATAACTCGCTTATGGTTGGTCCTACAAGAGAAATGCAAATAACTATTTTGTAGGAAATGTTATCCGCTTTAATTTTGAAAGAAAGATAAAAATTGATAGAAGTAACTGTTTTCGAATTATAAGCAATAAACCAAAGTAAAAACTGTTACCGTTTCAGAACAAAAATGTAATTCAGTTTTCAATGTTTGAGACGAAGACGAAAATGCAGCATTTAAAATCGACTCTGAAGACTTCAGTGACTTATGTCACCCCCTTTTTCTTCTAATAAAGTATTGGACCTAATAAATTAAGTGTATTTTAAATCACAAGACATTTTCTGTTAAAGCACTTTTTTTTTAAATATTAATTATTTTCAAACTTATATCTCGCTTATGGTTAGTCCTACATGAAAAATGCAAATAACTATTATGTAGGAAATTTTATCAGCTTGAATTTTAGTAAAAAGATAAAAATTGATAGAAGTAACTGTTTTCGAGATATAAGCAAGAAACCAAAACACTGTTACCTTAATTAAGCGTTTGCATATAAGCAAATTTAGTACTATTAGTATTACTATTATTAATGTTATTGTTAATAATATGACGACTAAAGACGACTCTGAAACATTTAGTGACTTTTATGTCTTTTCCTTTTTCTTCTACTAAAGTGTTAGACACAACTAATTTAGTTAAATTCCGGTTTTTCAAGCATTTTATTTTAAAGCAAATTTTTGTTAAATATTATTTATATCCAACTCTATAACTCGTTTATGCTTGGTCCTACAAGAAAAATGTAAATAACTATTTTGTTGGAAATTTTATCAGCTTTAATTTTAGTAAAAAGATAAAAATTGATAGGAGTAACTGTTTTCTAGATATAAGCAAGAAACCAAAAAACTGTTAACTTAATTAAGCGTTTGCATATAAGCAAATTTAGTACTATTAGTGTTATTATTATTAATGTTATTGTTATTAATATGACGATTAAAGACGACTCTGAAATCTTTAGTGACTTTTATGTCTTCTTCTTTTTCCTCTACTAAAGTGTTAGACGCAATTAATTTAGTTTAATTTCAGTATTTCAAACATTTTATTTTAAAGCAAATTTTTGTTAAATATTATTTTATTCCATCTCTATAACTCGCTTATGCTTGGTTCTACAAGAAAAATGCAAATAACTATTTTGTAGGAAATTTTATCAGCTTTAATTTTAGTAAAAAGATAAAAATTGATAGGAGTAACTGTTTTCGAGATATAAGCAAGAAACCAAAAAACTGTTACCTTAATAAAGCGCTTGCATATAAGCAGATTTAGTACTATTAGTATTATTATTATTAATGTTATTGTTATTAATATGACGACTAAAAACGATTCTGAAGACTTTGGTGACTTTTATGTTTTTTTCTTTTTTCTCTACTAAAGTGTTAGACACAATTAATTTAGTTTAATTTCAGTATTTCAAACATATTATTTTTAAGCAAGTTTTTGTTAAATATTATTTATATTCAACTTTATAACTCGCTTATGGTTGGTCCTACAAGAGAAATGCTAAAAACTATTTTGTAGGAAATTTTATCAGCTTTAATTTTGAAGAAAAGATAAAAATTTATAGGAGTAACTGTTTTCGAGATATAAGCAAAAAACCAAAGTGAAAATTGTAACCGTTACTGAACAAAAATGTAATTCAGTTTTCAATGTTTGAGACGAAGACGAAAATGCAGCATTTAAAAACGACTCTAAAAACTTCAGTGACTTTTAAGTCACCTCCTTTTTTTTCTAATAAAGTATTGGACCCAATAAATTAAGTGTATTTTAAATCACAAGACATTTTCTGTTAAAGCACATTTTTTTTAAATATTGATTATTTTCAAACTTACATCTCGCTTATGGTTAGTCCTACATGAAAAATGCAAATAACTATTTTGTTGGAAATTTTATCAGCTTTAATTTTAGTAAAAAGCTAAAAATTGATAGGAGTAACTGTTTTCTAGATATAAGCAAGAAACCAAAAAACTGTTAACTTAATTAAGCGTTTGCATATAAGCAAATTTAGTACTATTAGTATTATTATTATTAATGTTATTGTTATTAATATGACGATTAAAGACGACTCTAAAATCTTTAGTTACTTTTATGTCTTCTTCTTTTTCCTCTACTAAAGTGTTAGACACAATTAATTTAGTTTAATTTCAGTATTTCAAACATATTATTTTTAAGCAAGTTTTTGTTAAATATTATTTATATCCAACTTTATAACTCGCTTATGGTTGGTCCTACAAGAGAAATGCAAATAACTATTTTGTAGGAAATGTTATCCGCTTTAATTTTGAAAGAAAGATAAAAATTGATAGAAGTAACTGTTTTCGAATTATAAGCAAAAAACCAAAGTAAAAACTGTTACCGTTTCAGAACAAAAATGTAATTCAGTTTTCAATGTTTGAGACGAAGACGAAAATGCAGCATTTAAAATCGACTCTGAAGACTTCAGTGACTTATGTCACCCCCTTTTTCTTCTAATAAAGTATTGGACCTAATAAATTAAGTGTATTTTAAATCACAAGACATTTTCTGTTAAAGCACTTTTTTTTTAAATATTAATTACTTTCAAACTTATATCTCGCTTATGGTTAGTCCTACATGAAAAATGCAAATAACTATTATGTAGGAAATTTTATCAGCTTGAATTTTAGTACAAAGATAAAAATTGATAGAAGTAACTGTTTTCGAGATATAAGCAAGAAACCAAAACACTGTTACCTTAATTAAGCGTTTGCATATAAGCAAATTTAGTACTATTAGTATTACTATTATTAATGTTATTGTTAATAATATGACGACTAAAGACGACTCTGAAACATTTAGTGACTTTTATGTCTTTTCCTTTTTCTTCTACTAAAGTGTTAGACACAACTAATTTAGTTAAATTCCGGTTTTTCAAGCATTTTATTTTAAAGCAAATTTTTGTTAAATATTATTTATATCCAACTCTATAACTCGTTTATGCTTGGTCCTACAAGAAAAATGTAAATAACTATTTTGTTGGAAATTTTATCAGCTTTAATTTTAGTAAAAAGATAAAAATTGATAGGAGTAACTGTTTTCTAGATATAAGCAAGAAACCAAAAAACTGTTAACTTAATTAAGCGTTTGCATATAAGCAAATTTAGTACTATTAGTGTTATTATTATTAATGTTATTGTTATTAATATGACGATTAAAGACGACTCTGAAATCTTTAGTGACTTTTATGTCTTCTTCTTTTTCCTCTACTAAAGTGTTAGACGCAATTAATTTAGTTTAATTTCAGTATTTCAAACATTTTATTTTAAAGCAAATTTTTGTTAAATATTATTTAATTCCATCTCTATAACTCGCTTATGCTTGGTTCTACAAGAAAAATGCAAATAACTATTTTGTAGGAAATTTTATCAGCTTTAATTTTAGTAAAAAGATAAAAATTGATAGGAGTAACTGTTTTCGAGATATAAGCAAGAAACCAAAAAACTGTTACCTTAATAAAGCGCTTGCATATAAGCAGATTTAGTACTATTAGTATTATTATTATTAATGTTATTGTTATTAATATGACGACTAAAAACGATTCTGAAGACTTTGGTGACTTTTATGTTTTTTTCTTTTTTCTCTACTAAAGTGTTAGACACAATTAATTTAGTTTAATTTCAGTATTTCAAACATATTATTTTTAAGCAAGTTTTTGTTAAATATTATTTATATTCAACTTTATAACTCGCTTATGGTTGGTCCTACAAGAGAAATGCTAAAAACTATTTTGTAGGAAATTTTATCAGCTTTAATTTTGAAGAAAAGAAAAAATTTTATAGGAGTAACTGTTTTCGAGATATAAGCAAAAAACCAAAGTGAAAATTGTAACCGTTACTGAACAAAAATGTAATTCAGTTTTCAATGTTTGAGACGAAGACGAAAATGCAGCATTTAAAAACGACTCTAAAAACTTCAGTGACTTTTAAGTCACCTCCTTTTTTTTCTAATAAAGTATTGGACCCAATAAATTAAGTGTATTTTAAATCACAAGACATTTTCTGTTAAAGCACATTTTTTTTAAATATTGATTATTTTCAAACTTACATCTCGCTTATGGTTAGTCCTACATGAAAAATGCAAATAACTATTTTGTTGGAAATTTTATCAGCTTTAATTTTAGTAAAAAGCTAAAAATTGATAGGAGTAACTGTTTTCTAGATATAAGCAAGAAAACCAAAAAACTGTTAACTTAATTAAGCGTTTGCATATAAGCAAATTTAGTACTATTAGTATTATTATTATTAATGTTATTGTTATTAATATGACGATTAAAGACGACTCTAAAATCTTTAGTTACTTTTATGTCTTCTTCTTTTTCCTCTACTAAAGTGTTAGACACAATTAATTTAGTTTAATTTCAGTATTTCAAACATTTTATTTTAAAGCAAATTTTTGTTAAATATTATTTAATTCCATCTCTATAACTCGCTTATGCTTGGTCCTACAAGAAAAATGCAAATAACTATTTTGTAGGAAATTTTATCAGCTTTAATTTTAGTAAAAAGATAAAAATTGATAGGAGTAACTGTTTTCGAGATATAAGCAAGAAACCAAAAAACTGATAACTTAATTAAGCGTTTGCATATAAGCAAATTTAGTACTATTAGTATTATTATTATTAATGTTATTGTTTTTAATATGACGATTAAAGACTACTCTGAAATCTTTAGTGAGTTTTATGTCTTCTTCTTTTTCCTCTACTAAAGTGTTAGACACAATTAATTTAGTTTAATTTCAGTATTTCAAACATATTATTTTTAAGCAAGTTTTTGTTAAATATTATTTATATCCAACTTTATAACTCGCTTATGGTTGGTCCTACAAGAGAAATGCAAATAACTATTTTGTAGGAAATGTTATCCGCTTTAATTTTGAAAGAAAGATAAAAATTGATAGGAGTAACTGTTTTCGAATTATAAGCAAAAAACCAAAGTAAAAACTGTTACCGTTTCAGAACAAAAATGTAATTCAGTTTTCAATGTTTGAGACGAAGACGAAAATGCAGCATTTAAAATCGACTCTGAAGACTTCAGTGACTTATATGTCACCCCCTTTTTTTTCTAATAAAGTATTGGACCTAATAAATTAAGTGTATTTTAAATCACAAGACATTTTCTGTTAAAGCACTTCTTTTTTAAATATTAATTATTTTCAATCTTATATCTCGCTTATGGTTAGTCCTACATAAAAAATGCAAATAACTATTTTGTAGGAAATTTTATCAGCTTGAATTTTAGTAAAAAGATGAAAATTGATAGGAGTAACTGTTTTCGAGATATAAGCAAGAAACCAAAACACTGTTACCTTAATTAAGCGTTTGCATATAAGCAAATTTAGTACTATTGGTATTATTATTATTAATGTTATTGTTATTAATATGACGATTAAAGACGACTCTGAAATCTTTAGTGACTTTTATGTCTTCTTCTTTTTCCTCTACTAAAGTGTTAGACACAATTAATTTAGTTTAATTTCAGTATTTCAAACATTTTATTTTAAAGCAAATTTTTGTTAAATATTATTTAAATCCATCTCTATAACTCGCTTATGCTTGGTCCTACAAGAAAAATGCAAATAACTATTTTGTAGGAAATTTTATCAGCTTTAATTTTAGTAAAAAGATAAAAATTGATTGGAGTAACTGTTTTCGAGATATAAGCAAGAAACCAAAAAACTGTTAACTTAATTAAGCGTTTGCATATAAGCAAATTTAGTACTATTAGTATTATTATTAATGTTATTGGTATTAATATGACGATTAAAGACGACTCTGAAATCTTTAGTGACTTTTATGTCTTCTTCTTTTTCCTCTACTAAAGTGTTAGACACAATTAATTTAGTTTAATTTCAGTGTTTCAAACATTTTATTTTAAAGCAAATTTTTGTTAAATATCATTTAAATCCATCTCTATAACTCGCTTATGCTTGGTCCTACAAGAAAAATGCAAATAACTATTTTGTAGGAAATTTTATCAGCTTTAATTCTAGTAAAAAGATAAAAATTGATAAGAGTAACTGTTTTCGAGATATAAGCAAGAAACCAAAAAACTGTTACCTTAATAAAGCGCTTGCATATAAGCAGATTTAGTACTATTAGTATTATTATTATTAATGTTATTGTTATTAATGTGACGACTAACAACGACTCTGAAGACTTTGGTGACTTTTATGTCTTTTCCTTTTTCCTATACTAAAGTGTTAGACTCAATTAATTTAGTTTAATTTCGGTTTTTCAAACATTTTATTTTAAAGCAAATTTTTGTTAAATATTATTTATATCCAACTCTATAACTCGCTTATGGTTGGTCCTACAAAAAAATGCAAATAACTATTTTGTAGGAAATTTTATCAGCTTTAATTTTGAAAAAAAGATAAAAATTGAAAGGAGTAACTGTTTTCGAGATATAAGCAAGAAACCAGAAAACTGTTACCTTAATTAAGCGTTTGCATATAAGCAAATTTAGTACTATTAGTATTATTATTATTAATGTTATTGTTATTAATATGACGACTAAAGACGACTCTGAAACATTTAGTGACTTTTATGTCTTCTCCTTTTTCCTCTACTAAAGTGTTAGACACAATTAATTTAGTTTAATTCCGGTTTTTCAAGCATTTTATTTTAAAGCAAATTTTTGTTAAATATTATTTATATCCAACTCTATAACTCGTTTATGCTTGGTCCTACAAGAAAAATGTAAATAACTATTTTGTTGGAAATTTTATCAGCTTTAATTTTGAAAGAAAGATAAAATTTGATAGGAGTAACTGTTTTCGAGATATAAGCAAAAAACCAATAAGAAAACTGTAACTGTTACTGAACAAAAATGTAATTCAGTTTTCAATGTTAGAGACGAAGTCAAAAATGCAGCATTTAAAAACGACTCTGAAGACTTCAGTGACTTTTATGTCACCTCCTTTTTCTTCTAATAAAGTATTATTAAGTAAGTAATTTTTGTTAAATATTAAAAACTATAAAATGGCTTAGATTGCCTAAAAACACAGATCACACATGATCTTTTGCATAGAAATGAGAAAACGCTTATGTAACACACAAAATAAGCTCCATTTTTTCTTATTAAAAGTATTATTAGTATTATTACTTATGTTACTATTACTATTATTATTATTATTATTATTATTATTATTATTATTATTATTATTATTATTATTATTATTATTATTATTACTATTATTATTATTATTATTATTATAATTATTAATATTATTATTATTAAAAACCGATTATAACTTTTGTATAGTAAATGTTTTTATACCAGTTTTAAAATAAGTTATTAATTTTAGACAATTTCTAGCCTAAAAACACAGATCACAGATGATCTCTTGCATAGAAATGAGAAAACGCTCAGATAACACAAAATAAGCATCATTTTTGCTTAGAAAAACTAAGCTATAATTTAGAAATAAATTCATTATTATAAGTATTATTATCATTATTATTATTATTATTATTATCATTATTATTATTATTATTATTATAAACTTTTGTATAGTAAATGTTTTTATACCAGTTTTAAAATGAGTTATTAATTTTATTCAATTTCTTGCCTAAAAACACAGATCACAGATGATCTCTTGCATAGAAATGAGAAAACGCTCATATAACACACAAAATAAGCTTCATCTTTGCTTAGAAAACTAAGCTTACTTTTATTACTATTATTATTTTCATTATTATTATTATTATTATTATTATTATTATTATTATTATTACTATTATTATTATTATTTTTATTATTATTATTATTATTATTATTGTTATTATTATTATTATTATTAAAAACTTATATTAAACAGACAGAAAACGTCGTATTCTGACACAAAAAAACGAATTACGTTATAGACTTGACGAGAACGGCGTATCTCGGACTCTTATAGGACACTTATAGGGTCAAAAAGTATCAGTTTGGATTAAAACAAATTATTTTTGTTGAGTCTCAGTTTGAATTGTTTATCAGTTCAAACAAAAACGGCTTATTTTAGACGATCTTTTGCTTTGAACAAGAAAACTTACATCGAACAGACTAAAAACGTATTAATCTGGCATAAAAGAGCAATTTATGTATCACTTTGGATAAAGGCAGCTAATCCTATTCGTTTCATTGCTTAAAATAGACAAAATTGTTAATAAATCTAACAAAAACGCTGTATTCTAGCACAAAATACTAATTACATTATAGTTTCGACAAGAATAGCTTATTTGGAATGATTCTATGCTTCCAAACGAGTAAATTTTTATTAAACAGATGCTAAACATCATGTTTTGTTCTATAATGACATTTTATATTGCAGTTTGTATTAAAACAAAATATTTTCGTTGATTCTTTGTTAGAAGCAGCAAATCTAACATTAAAGAATCTGAAAACTTTGTATTCGGACACAAACCACCGAATTTTGTATTAGTTTAGACAAAAACGGTTGATTTTCGACAGTATTTTGCTTTGAACAAGAAAACTTATATGACTGACTGACAGACTGACGTTGTTGTTGTGTCAAAATAATTTATTTCGAAGGATTCAATGGAGCGAAACAAGTAAACTTTTATAGGACAGATGCAAAATACCATATTACCACATAAATCGTTATTTTAAAGCAAAGTATTAGCTTTTGCACTTGTTCAATTAAAGTTTGCTTACTTCGAAGTATGTAGTCGTCCGAAATAATTTTTTTTTGTCAAAACTATAACGTAATTTGTTCTTTTGAGCTTGAATATAGAGTTTTTATTACGTTTTATAGTAGTTTACTCTACTCTAAGCATAGAATCAAACAGAGTAATCCGCTTTTGTAAAACTGATACATAATTTGCTCTTATTTTCGAGAATAAGACATTTTCAATATGTTTGATAAAATTTTTCTTGTTTATAGCAAGGAATCGTTTAAAATAAACTGTATTTGCCTAAACTGATACGTAATTCGATATTTGTGCATGGATACGAAGTTTTCAGTTTCTTTGACGTGAAATTTCTTGTTGCAAAAGGTAATAATTTGCTTTAAAACAACGCTTTATATGGTAATATGTGGTTTTGCATTTGCCCCATAAAAGTTCATTAGTTTCGAATCATAAAATCGTTTGAAATAAACAGTGCTGGTCAAAACTATAACGTAAATTATTTCTTTGAGACGAAATTTAAAGTTTTCATTAAGTTTTATACAAGTTTACTCTATTCTAAGTAAAGGAGTAATCAGGATAAATTGCTTTTATCTAGAGTAATATATAATTTGCAGTTTTCGGCCAGAATAAGACGTTTTTAATCTTTTTAATGTAAGTTTTTGTATTCAAAACAAAGGATCGTCTAAAGTAAGCAGTTTTTGTCCAGACTGAAAAGTAATTCGAATTGCTGTGCCTGAATAAGGGGTTTTCAGTTACTTTGATGTAAGGTTTCATGTTTGTAACAATGAATTAACGAAAATAATTGGTTTTTATTCAAACTGTGGCATGAATCGTTTTTAAAAGGCGAAATAAGATGTTTTTCCTCTGTACAGTGAAAGTTTACTCGTTTCAAAGCATAGAACCGTTTGAAA
The DNA here is from genome assembly GCF_031307605.1 of Tribolium castaneum. Lineage (NCBI taxonomy): Eukaryota > Metazoa > Arthropoda > Insecta > Coleoptera > Tenebrionidae > Tribolium > Tribolium castaneum. The sequence continues at coordinate 948,613 of NW_026986634.1, forward strand.
TTAACAGCTCTCGTTAAGACTATAACGCAAATCTTTTGTTTTGTGCTAAAATAAAACGTTTTTAGTCAGTTTGATATAAGTTTTCTTGTTCAAAGCAAAATATTGTCGAAAATCAACCGTTTTTGTCTAAACTGATACAAAATTCGGTGGTTTGTGTCCGAATACAAAGTTTTCAGATTCTTTAATGTTAGGTTTGCTGCTTCTAACAAAGAATCAACGAAAATATTTTGTTTTAATACAAACTGCAATATAAAATGTCTTTATAGGACAAAACATGATGTTTGGCAACTGTTTAAAAAAAATTACTCGTTTGGAAGCATAGAATCATTCCAAATAAGCTATTCTCGTCGAAACTATAATGTAATTAGTATTTTGTGCTAGAATACAGCGTTTTTGTTAGATTTATTAACAATTTTGTCTATTTTAAGCAATGAAACGAATAGGATTAGCTGCCTTTATCCAAAGTGATACATAAATTGCTCTTTTATGCCAGATTAATACGTTTTTAGTCTGTTCGATGTAAGTTTTCTTGTTCAAAGCAAAAGATCGTCTAAAATAAGCCGTTTTTGTTTGAACTGATAAACAATTCAGACGGAGACTCAACAAAAATAATTTGTTTTAATCCAAACTGATACTTTTTGACCCTATAAGAGTCCTATAAGAGTCCGAGATAAGACGTTCTCGTCAAGTCTATAACGTAATTCGTTTTTTTGTGTCAGAATACGACGTTTTCTGCCTGTTTAATACAAGTTTTTAATAATAATAATAACAATAATAATAGTAATAATAATAATAATAATAATAATAATAATAATAATAATAGTAATAATAATAATAATATTAATAATAATAATAATAAAAATAATAATAGTAATAAAAGTAAGCTTAGTTTTCTAAGCAAAAATGAAGCTTATTTTGTGTGTTATATGAGCGTTTTCTCATTTCTATGCAAGAAATCATCTGTGATCTGTGTTTTTGGGCAAAAAATTGTCTAAAATTAATAACTCATTTTAAAACTGTTATAAAAACATTTACTATACAAAAGTTAATAATAATAATAATAATAATAATAATAATAATAATAATAATAATAATAATAATAATAATAATAATAATAATAATAATAATAATAACAATAATAGTAATAATAATAATAATAGTAATAAAAGTAAGCTTAGTTTTCTAAGCAAAAATGATGCTTATTTTGCGTTATCTGAGCGTTTTCTCATTTCTATGCAAGAGATCATCTGTGATCTGTGTTTTTAGGCTAGAAATTGTCTAAAATTAATAACTCATTTTAAAACTGGTATAAAAACATTTACTATACAAAAGTTATAATCGGTTTTTAATAATAATAATAAAAATAGTAATAATAATAATAAAAATAATAGTAATAATAATAATAATAATAATAATAATAATAATAATAATAACAATAATAATAATAATAATAATAATAATAATAATAATAATAATAATAATAATAATAATAATAGTAATAGTAACATAAGTAATAATAAGAAATAATACTTTTAATAAGGAAAAATGGAGCTTATTTTGTGTGTTACATGAGCGTTTTCTCATTTCTATGCAAAAGATAATGTGTGATCTGTGATCTGTGATCTAAGCCATTTTATAGTTTTTAATATTTAACAAAAATTTGCTTTAAAATAAAATGTTTGAAAAACCGAAATTAAACTAAATTAATTGTGTCTAACACTTTAGTAGAGGAAAAAGAAGAAGACATAAAAGTCACCAAAGTCTTCAGAGTTGTTTTTAGTACTAAATTTGCTTATATGCAAGGCCTTAATTAAGGTAACAGTTTTCTGGTTTCTTGCTTATATCTCGAAAACAGTTACTCCTATCAATTTTTATCTTTTTACTAAAATTAAAGCTGATAAAATTTCCTACAAAATAGTTATTTGCATTTCTTTTGTAAAACCAACCATAAGCGAGTTATAGAGTTGGATATAAATAATCTTCAACAAAAATTTGCTTTAAAATAAAATGTTTGAAAAACCGAAATTAAACTAAATTAATTGAGTCTAACACTTTAGTATAGGAAAAAGGAGAAGACATAAAAGTCACCAAAGTCTTCAGAGTTGATTTTAGTCGTCATTTTAATAACAATAACATTAATAATAATAATACTAATAGTACTAAACTTGCTTATATGCAAGCGCTTTATTAAGGTAACAGTTTTTTGGTTTCTTGCTTATTTCTCGAAAACAGTTACTCCTATCAATTTTTATTTTTTTACTAAAATTAAAGCTGATAAAATTTCCTACAAAATAGTTATTTGCATTTTTCTTGTAGGACCAAGCATAAGCGAGTTATAGAGATGGATATAAATAATATTTAACAAAAATTTGCTTTAAAATAAAATGTTTGAAATACTGAAATTAAACTAAATTAATTGTGTCTAACACTTTAGTAGAGGAAAAAGAAGAAGACATAAAAGTCACTAAAGGTTTCAGAGTCGTCTTTAATCGTCATATTAATAACAATAACATTAATAATAATAATACTAATAGTACTAATTTTGCTTATATGCAAACGCTTAATTAAGTTAACAGTTTTTTGGTTTCTTGCTTATATCTCGAAAACAGTTACTCCTATCAATTTTTATCTTTTTACTAAAATTAAAGCTGATAAAATTTCCTACAAAATAGTAATTTGCATTTTTCATGTAGGACTATCCATAAGCGAGATATAAGTTTGAAAATAACTAATAACCATAAGCGAGATATAAGTTTGAAAATAATTAATATTTAAAAAAAAAGTGCTTTAACAGAAAATGTCTTGTGATTTAAAATACGCTTAATTTAATGGATTCAATACTTTATTAGAAGAAAAAGGAGGTGACATAAAAGTCACCAAAGTCTTCAGAGTTGTTTTTAGTACTAAATTTGCTTATATGCAAGCCCTTAATTAAGGTAACAGTTTTTTGGTTTTTTGCTTATATCTCGAAAACAGTTACTCCTATCAATTTTTATCTTTTCACTAAAATTAAAGCTGATAAAATTTCCTACAAAATAGTTATTTGCATTTTTCATGTAGGACTAACCACAAGCGAGATATAAGTTTGAAAATAATTAATATTTAAAAAAAAATGTACTTTAACAGAAAATGTCTTGTGATTTAAAATACACTTAATTTATTGGGTCCAATACTTTATTAGAAGAAAAAGGAGATGACAGAAAGGTCACTGAAGTCTTCAGAGTCGATTTTAAATGATGCATTTTCGTCTTTGTCTCAAACATTGAAAACTGAATTACATTTTTGTTCAGTAACAGTTACAGTTTTCTTATCGGTTTTTTGCTTATATCTCGAGAACAGTTACTCCTATCAATTTTTATCTGTTTTTCAAAATTAAAGCTGATAAAATTTTCTACAAAATAGTTATTCGCATTTTTTTTGTAGGACCAACCATAAGCGAGTTATAGAGTTGGATATAAATAATCTTTAACAAAAATTTGCTTTAAAATAAAATGTTTGAAAAACCGAAATTAAACTAAATTAATTGTGTCTAACACTTTAGTAGAGGAAAAAGAAGAAGACATAAAAGTCACCAAAGTCTTCAGAGTTGTTTTTAGTACTAAATTTGCTTATATGCAAGGCCTTAATTAAGGTAACAGTTTTCTGGTTTCTTGCTTATATCTCGAAAACAGTTACTCCTATCAATTTTTATCTTTTTACTAAAATTAAAGCTGATAAAATTTCCTACAAAATAGTTATTTGCATTTTTCATGTAGGACTAACGATAAGCGAGATATAAGTTTGAAAATAATTAATATTTAAAAAGAAAGTGCTTTAACAGAAAATGCCTTGTGATTTAAAATATAATAAAAACATTTACTATACAAAAGTTATAATCGGTTTTTAATAATAATAATAATAATAATAATAATAATAGTAATAAAAGTAATAATAATAATAATAATAATAATAATAATAATAATATTAATAATAATAATAATAATAATAATAATAATATTAATAATAATAATAATAATAATAATAATAATAATAATAGTAATAATAATAATAAAAATAATAGTAATAATAATAATAATAAAAATAATAATAATAGTAGTAATAAAAGTAAGCTTAGTTTTCTAAGCAAAAATGAAGCTTATTTTGTGTTATATGAGCTTTTCTCATTTCTATGCAAAAGATCATGTGTGATCTGTGTTTTTAGGCAATCTAAGCCATTTGATAGTTTTTAGGCAAGAAATTGGCTAAAATTAATAACTCATTTTAAAACTGGTATAAAAACATTTACTATACAAAAGTTAATAATAATAATAATAATAATAATAATAATAATAATAATACTAATAATAATAATAATAATAACAATAATAATAATAATAATAATAGTAATAGTAACAAAAGTAATAATAATAATAATACTTTTAATAAGGAAAAATGGAGCTTATTTTGTGTGTTACATGAGCGTTTTCTCATTTCTATGCAAAAGATCATGTGTGATCTGTGATTTTAGGCAATCTAAGCCATTTAATAGTTTTTAATATTTAACAAAAATTTGCATTAAAATAAAATGTTTGAAAAACTGAAATTAAACTAAATTAAGTGTGTCTAACACTTTAGTAGAGAAAAAAGGAGGAGACATAAAAGTCACTAAAGTCTTAGAGTTGTCTTTAGTCGTCATATTAATAACAATAAAATTTATAATAACAATACTTGTAGTACTAAATTTGCTTATATGCAAGCGCTTAATTAAGGTAACAGTTTTTTTGTTTTTTGCTTATATCTCGAAAACAGTTACTCCTATCAATTTTTACTTTTTCACTAAAATTAAGGTGATAAAATTTCCTACAAAATACTTATTTGCATTTTTCATGTAGAACTAACCATAAGCGAGATATAAGTTTGAAAATAATTAATAATTAAAAAAAAGTGTTTTAACAGAAAATGTCTTGTGATTTATAAAATACACTTAATTTATTGGGTCCAATACTGTATTAGAAGAAAAAGGAGGTGACATGAAAGTCACTGAAGTCTTCAGAGTCGTTTTTAAATGCTGCATTTTTGTCTTCGTCTCAAACATTGAAAACTGAATTACATTTTTGTTCAGTAACAGTTACAGTTTTCTTATTGGTTTTTTGCTTATATCTCGAAAACAGTTACTCCTATCAAATTTTATCTTTCTTTCAAAATTAAAGCTGATAAAATATTCTACAAAATAGTTATTTGCATTTTTCTTGTAGGACCAACCATAAGCGAGTTATAGAGTTGGATATAAATAATATTTAACAAAAATTTGCTTTAAAATAACATGTTTGAAAAACTGAAATTAAACTAATTTAACTGTGTCTAACACTTTAGTAGAGAAAAAAGGAAAAGACATAAAAGTCACTAAAGGTTTCAGAGTTGTCTTTAGTTGTCATATTAATAACAATAACATTAATAATAATAATACTAATAGTACTAAATTTGCTTATATGCAAACGCTTAATTAAGGTAACAGTGTTTTGGTTTCTTGCTTATATCTCGAAAACAGTTACTCCTATCAATTTTTATCTTTTTACTAAAATTCAAGCTGATAAAATTTCCTACAAAATAGTTATTTGCATTTTTCATGTAGGACTAACCATAAGCGAGATATATGATTGAAAATAATTAATATTTAAAAAAAAAGTGCTTTAACAGAAAATGTCTTGTGATTTAAAATACACTTAATTTATTGGGTCCAATACTTTATTAGAAGAAAAAGGAAGTGACATAAAAGTCACTGAAGTCTTCAGAGTCGTTTTTAAATGCTGCAGTTTCGTCTTCGTCTCAAACATTGAAAACCGAATTACATTTTTGTTCAGTAACAGTCACAGTTTTCTTATTGGTTTTTTGCTTATATCTCGAAAACAGTTACTCCTATCAAATTTTATCTTTCTTTCAAAATTAAAGCTGATAAAATATTCTACAAAATAGTTATTTGCATTTTTCTTGTAGGACCAAGCATAAGCGAGTCATAGAGATGGATTTAAATAATATTTAACAAAAATTTGCTTTAAAATAAAATGTTTGAAATACTGAAATTAAACTAAATTAATTGTGTCTAACACTTTAGTAGAGGAAAAAGAAGAAGACATAAAAGTCACTAAAGATTTCAGAGTCGTCTTTAATCGTCATATTAATAACAATAACATTAATAATAATAATACCAATAGTACTAAATTTGCTTATATGCAAACGCTTAATTAAGGTAACAGTGTTTTGGTTTCTTGCTTATATCTCGAAAACAGTTACACCTATCAATTTTTATCTTTTTACTAAAATTCAAGCTGATAAAATTTCCTACAAAATAGTTATTTGCATTTTTTATGTAGGACTAACCATAAGCGAGATATAAGATTGAAAATAATTATTATTTAAAAAAGAAGTGCTTTAACAGAAAATGTCTTGTGATTTAAAATACACTTAATTTATTAGGTCCAATACTTTATTAGAAAAAAAAGGGGGTGACATATAAGTCACTGAAGTCTTCAGAGTCGATTTTAAATGCTGCATTTTCGTCTTCGTCTCAAACATTGAAAACTGAATTATAACAGTTTTTACTTTGGTTTTTTGCTTATATCTCGAAAACAGTTACTCCTATCAATTTTTATCTTTCATTCAAAATTAAAGCTGATAACATTTCCTACAAAATAGTTATTTGCATTTCTCTTGTAGGACCAACCATAAGCGAGTTATAAAGTTGGATATAAATAATATTTAACAAAAACTTGCTTAAAAATAATATGTTTGAAATACTGAAATTAAACTAAATTAATTGTGTCTAACACTTTAGTAGAGAAAAAAGAAAAAGACATAAAAGTCACCAAAGTCTTCAGAATCGTTTTTAGTCGTCATATTAATAACAATAACATTAATAATTATAATACTAATAGTACTAAATCTGCTTATATGCAAGCGCTTTATTAAGGTAACAGTTTTTTGGTTTCTTGCTTATATCTCGAAAACAGTTACACCTATCAATTTTTATCCTTTTACTAAAATTCAAGCTGATAAAATTTCCTACAAAATAGTTATTTGCATTTTTTATGTAGGACTAACCATAAGCGAGATATAAGATTGAAAATAATTAATATTTAAAAAAGAAGTGCTTTAACAGAAAATGTCTTGTGATTTAAAATACACTTAATTTATTAGGTCCAATACTTTATTAGAAAAAAAAGGGGGTGACATATAAGTCACTGAAGTCTTCAGAGTCGATTTTAAATGCTGCATTTTCGTCTTCGTCTCAAACATTGAAAACTGAATTACATTTTTGTTCTGAAACGGTAACAGTTTTTACTTTGGTTTTTTGCTTATATCTCGAAAACAGTTACTCCTATCAATTTTTATCTTTCATTCAAAATTAAAGCTGATAACATTTCCTACAAAATAGTTATTTGCATTTCTCTTGTAGGACCAACCATAAGCGAGTTATAAAGTTGGATATAAATAATATTTAACAAAAACTTGCTTAAAAATAAAATGTTTGAAATACTGAAATTAAACTAAATTAATTGTGTCTAACACTTTAGTAGAGAAAAAAGAAAAAGACATAAAAGTCACCAAAGTCTTCAGAATCGTTTTTAGTCGTCATATTAATAACAATAACATTAATAATTATAATACTAATAGTACTAAATCTGCTTATATGCAAACGCTTAATTAAGGTAACAGTGTTTTGGTTTCTTGCTTATATCTCGAAAACAGTTACTCCTATCAATTTTTATCTTTTTACTAAAATTCAAGCTGATAAAATTTCCTACAAAATAGTTATTTGCATTTTTCATGTAGGACTAACCATAAGCGAGATATATGATTGAAAATAATTAATATTTAAAAAAAAAGTGCTTTAACAGAAAATGTCTTGTGATTTAAAATACACTTAATTTATTGGGTCCAATACTTTATTAGAAGAAAAAGGAAGTGACATAAAAGTCACTGAAGTCTTCAGAGTCGTTTTTAAATGCTGCAGTTTCGTCTTCGTCTCAAACATTGAAAACCGAATTACATTTTTGTTCAGTAACAGTCACAGTTTTCTTATTGGTTTTTTGCTTATATCTCGAAAACAGTTACTCCTATCAAATTTTATCTTTCTTTCAAAATTAAAGCTGATAAAATATTCTACAAAATAGTTATTTGCATTTTTCTTGTAGGACCAAGCATAAGCGAGTCATAGAGATGGATTTAAATAATATTTAACAAAAATTTGCTTTAAAATAAAATGTTTGAAATACTGAAATTAAACTAAATTAATTGTGTCTAACACTTTAGTAGAGGAAAAAGAAGAAGACATAAAAGTCACTAAAGATTTCAGAGTCGTCTTTAATCGTCATATTAATAACAATAACATTAATAATAATAATACCAATAGTACTAAATTTGCTTATATGCAAACGCTTAATTAAGGTAACAGTGTTTTGGTTTCTTGCTTATATCTCGAAAACAGTTACACCTATCAATTTTTATCTTTTTACTAAAATTCAAGCTGATAAAATTTCCTACAAAATAGTTATTTGCATTTTTTATGTAGGACTAACCATAAGCGAGATATAAGATTGAAAATAATTATTATTTAAAAAAGAAGTGCTTTAACAGAAAATGTCTTGTGATTTAAAATACACTTAATTTATTAGGTCCAATACTTTATTAGAAAAAAAAGGGGGTGACATATAAGTCACTGAAGTCTTCAGAGTCGATTTTAAATGCTGCATTTTCGTCTTCGTCTCAAACATTGAAAACTGAATTATAACAGTTTTTACTTTGGTTTTTTGCTTATATCTCGAAAACAGTTACTCCTATCAATTTTTATCTTTCATTCAAAATTAAAGCTGATAACATTTCCTACAAAATAGTTATTTGCATTTCTCTTGTAGGACCAACCATAAGCGAGTTATAAAGTTGGATATAAATAATATTTAACAAAAACTTGCTTAAAAATAATATGTTTGAAATACTGAAATTAAACTAAATTAATTGTGTCTAACACTTTAGTAGAGAAAAAAGAAAAAGACATAAAAGTCACCAAAGTCTTCAGAATCGTTTTTAGTCGTCATATTAATAACAATAACATTAATAATTATAATACTAATAGTACTAAATCTGCTTATATGCAAGCGCTTTATTAAGGTAACAGTTTTTTGGTTTCTTGCTTATATCTCGAAAACAGTTACACCTATCAATTTTTATCCTTTTACTAAAATTCAAGCTGATAAAATTTCCTACAAAATAGTTATTTGCATTTTTTATGTAGGACTAACCATAAGCGAGATATAAGATTGAAAATAATTAATATTTAAAAAAGAAGTGCTTTAACAGAAAATGTCTTGTGATTTAAAATACACTTAATTTATTAGGTCCAATACTTTATTAGAAAAAAAAGGGGGTGACATATAAGTCACTGAAGTCTTCAGAGTCGATTTTAAATGCTGCATTTTCGTCTTCGTCTCAAACATTGAAAACTGAATTACATTTTTGTTCTGAAACGGTAACAGTTTTTACTTTGGTTTTTTGCTTATATCTCGAAAACAGTTACTCCTATCAATTTTTATCTTTCATTCAAAATTAAAGCTGATAACATTTCCTACAAAATAGTTATTTGCATTTCTCTTGTAGGACCAACCATAAGCGAGTTATAAAGTTGGATATAAATAATATTTAACAAAAACTTGCTTAAAAATAAAATGTTTGAAATACTGAAATTAAACTAAATTAATTGTGTCTAACACTTTAGTAGAGAAAAAAGAAAAAGACATAAAAGTCACCAAAGTCTTCAGAATCGTTTTTAGTCGTCATATTAATAACAATAACATTAATAATAATAATACTAATAGTACTAAATCTGCTTATATGCAAGCGCTTTATTAAAGTAACAGTTTTTTGGTTTCTTGCTTAAATCTCGAAAACAGTTACTCCTATGAATTTTTGTCTTTCTTTCAAAATTAAAGCTGATAAAATATTCTGCAAAATAGTTATTTGCATTTTTCATGTAGGACTAACCATAAGCGAGATATATGATTGAAAATAATTAATATTTAAAAAAAAAGTGCTTTAACAGAAAATGTCTTGTGATTTAAAATACACTTAATTTATTGGGTCTAATACTTTATTAGAAGAAAAAGAAAGTGACATAAAAGTCACTGAAATCTTCAGAGTCGTTTTTAAATGCTGCAGTTTCGTCTTCGTCTCAAACATTGAAAACTGAATTATATTTTTGTTCAGTAACAGTCACAGTTTTCTTATTGGTTTTTTGCTTATATCTCGAAAACAGTTACTCCTATCAATTTTTATCTTTTTTTCAAAATTAAAGCTGATAAAATTTCCTACAAAATAGTTATTTGCATTTTTCTTGTAGGACCAACCACAAGCGAGTTATAGAGTTGGATATAAATAATATTTAACAAAAATTTGCTTTAAAATAAAATGTTTGAAAAACCGAAATTAAACTAAATTAATTGAGTCTAACACTTTAGTATAGGAAAAAGGAAAAGACATAAAAGTCACCAAAGTCTTCAGAGTCGTTTTTAGTCGTCATATTAATAACAATAACATTAATAATAATAATACTAATAGTACTAAATTTGCTTATATGCAAGCGCTTTATTAAGGTAACAGTTTTTTGGTTTCTTGCTTATATCTCGAAAACAGTTACTCCTATCAATTTTTATCTTTTTACTAGAATTAAAGCTGATAAAATTTCCTACAAAATAGTTATTTGCATTTTTCTTGTAGGACCAACCATAAGCGAGTTATAGAGTTGGATATAAATAATATTTAACAAAAATTTGCTTTAAAATAAAATGTTTGAAAAACTGAAATTAAACTAATTTAATTGTGTCTAACACTTTAGTAGAGGAAAAAGAAAAAGACATAAAAGTCACTAAAGGTTTCAAAGTTGTCTTTAATCGTCATATTAATAACAATAACATTAATAATAATAATACCAATAGTACTAAATTTGCTTATATGCAAACGCTTAATTAAGGTAACAGTGTTTTGGTTTCTTGCTTATATCTCGAAAACAGCTACTCCTATCATTTTTTATCTTTTTACTAAAATTCAAGCTGATAAAATTTCCTACAAAATAGTTATTTGCATTTTTTATGTAGGACTAACCATAAGCGAGATATAAGATGGAAAATAATTAATATTTAAAAAAGAAGTGCTTTAACAGAAATTGTCTTGTGATTTAAAATACACTTAATTTATTAGGTCCAATACTTTATTAGAAAAAAAAGGGGGTGACATATAAGTCACTGAAGTCTTTAGAGTCGATTTTAAATGCTGCATTTTCGTCTTCGTCTCAAACATTGAAAAGTGTATTACATTTTTGTTCTGAAACGGTAACAGTTTTTACTTTGGTTTTTTGCTTATATCTCGAAAACAGTTGCTCCTATCAATTTTTATCTTTCTTTCAAAATTAAAGCTGATAACATTTCCTACAAAATAGTTATTTGCATTTCTCTTGTAGGACCAACCATAAGCGAGTTATAAAGTTGGATATAAATAATATTTAACAAAAACTTGCCTAAAAATAAAATGTTTGAAATACTGAAATTAATCTAAATTAATTGTGTCTAACACTTTAGTAGAGGAAAAAGAAGAAGACATAAAAGTCACTAAAGATTTCAGAGTCGTCTTTAATCGTCATATTAATAACAATAACATTAATAATAATAATACTAATAGTACTAAATCTGCTTATATGCAAGCGCTTTATTAAGGTAACAGTTTTTTGGTTTCTTGCTTATATCTCGAAAACAGTTACTCCTATCAATTTTTATCTTTTTACTAAAATTAAAGCTGATAAAATTTCCTACAAAATAGTTATTTACATTTTTCTTGTAGGACCAAGCATAAGCGAGTCATAGAGATGGATTTAAATAATATTTAACAAAAATTTGCTTTAAAATAAAATGTTTGAAATACTGAAATTAAACTAAATTATTTGTGTCTAACACTTTAGTAGAGGAAAAAGAAGAAGACATAAAAGTCACTAAAGATTTCAGAGTCGTCTTTAATCGTCATATTAATAACAATAACATTAATAATAATAATACCAATAGTACTAAATTTGCTTATATGCAAACGCTTAATTAAGGTAACAGTGTTTTGGTTTCTTGCTTATATCTCGAAAACAGTTACACCTATAAATTTTTATCTTTTTACTAAAATTCAAGCTGATAAAATTTCCTACAAAATAGTTATTTGCATTTTTTATGTAGGACTAACCATAAGCGAGATATAAGATTGAAAATAAATAATATTTAAAAAAGAAGTGCTTTAACAGAAAATGTTTTGTGATTTAAAATACACTTAATTTATTAGGTCCAATACTTTATTAGAAAAAAAAGGGGGTGACATATAAGTCACTGAAGTCTTCAGAGTCGATTTTAAATGCTGCATTTTCGTCTTCGTCTCAAACATTGAAAACTGAATTACATTTTTGTTCTGAAACGGTAACAGTTTTTACTTTGGTTTTTTGCTTATATCTCGAAAACAGTTACTCCTATCAATTTTTATCTTTCATTCAAAATTACAGCTGATAACATTTCCTACAAAATAGTTATTTGCATTTCCCTTGTAGGACCAACCATAAGCGAGTTATAAAGTTGGATATAAATAATATTTAACAAAAACTTGCTAAAAAATAATATGTTTGAAATACTGAAATTAAACTAAATTAATTGTGTCTAACACTTTAGTAGAGAAAAAAGAAAAAGACATAAAAGTCACCAAAGTCTTCAGAATCGTTTTTAGTCGTCATATTAATAACAATAACATTAATAATAATAATACTAATAGTACTAAATCTGCTTATATGCAAGCGCTTTATTAAGGTAACAGTTTTTTGGTTTCTTGCTTATATCTCAAAACAGTTACTCCTATCAATTTTTATCTTTTTACTAAAATTAAAGCTGATAAAATTTCCTACAAAATAGTTATTTGCATTTTTCTTGTAGGACCAAGCATAAGCGAGTTATAGAGATGGATTTAAATAATATTTAACAAAAATTTGCTTTAAAATAAAATGTTTGAAAAACTGAAATTAAACTAAATTAAGTGTGTCTAACACTTTAGTAGAGAAAAAAGGAGGAGACATAAAAGTCACTAAAGTCTTAAGAGTTGTCTTTAGTCGTCATATTAATAACAATAAAATTTATAATAACAATACTTGTAGTACTAAATTTGCTTATATGCAAGCGCTTAATTAAGGTAACAGTTTTTTTGTTTTTTGCTTATATCTCGAAAACAGTTACTCCTATCAATTTTTACTTTTTCACTAAAATTAAGGTGATAAAATTTCCTACAAAATACTTATTTGCATTTTTCATGTAGAACTAACCATAAGCGAGATATAAGTTTGAAAATAATTAATAATTAAAAAAAAGTGGTTTAACAGAAAATGTTTTGTGATTTATAAAATACACTTAATTTATTGGGTCCAATACTGTATTAGAAGAAAAAGGAGGTGACATGAAAGTCACTGAAGTCTTCAGAGTCGTTTTTAAATGCTGCATTTTCGTCTTCGTCTCAAACATTGAAAACTGAATTACATTTTTGTTCAGTAACAGTTACAGTTTTCTTATTGGTTTTTTGGTTATATCTCGAAAACAGTTACTCCGATCAAATTTTATCTTTTTTTCAAAATTAAAGCTGATAAAATATCCAACAAAATAGTTATTTACATTTTTCTTGTAGGACCAAGCATAAACGAGTTATAGAGTTGGATATAAATAATATTTAACAAAAATTTGCTTTAAAATAAAATGCTTGAAAAACTTGAATTAATCTAAATTAATTGTGTCTAACACTTTAGTAGAGGAAAAAGGAGAAGACATAAAAGTCACTAAATGTTTCAGAGTCGTCTTTAGTCGTCATATTAATAACATTAACATTAATAATAATAATACTAATAGTACTAAATTTGCTTATATGCAAACGCTTAATTAAGGTAACAGTTTTTTGGTTTCTTGCTTATATCTCGAAAACAGTTACACAACAAATACACTTAATTTATTAGGTCCAATACTTTATTAAAAAAAAAGGGGGTGACATATGTCACTGAAGTCTTCAGAGTCGATTTTAAATGCTGCATTTTCGTCTTCGTCTCAAACATTGAAAACTGAATTACATTTTTGTTCTGAAACGGTAACAGTTTTTACTTTGGTTTTTTGCTTATATCTCGAAAACAGTTACTCCTATCAATTTTTATCTTTCCTTCAAAATTAAAGCTGATAACATTTCCTACAAAATAGTTATTTGCATTTTTCTTGTAGGACCAACCATAAGCGAGTTATAAAGTTGGATATAAATAATATTTAACAAAAACTTGCTTAAAAATAAAATATTTAAAATACTGAAATTAAACTAAATTAATTGTGTCTAACACTTTAGTAAAGAAAAAAGAAAAAGACATAAAAGTCACCAAAGTCTTCAGAATCGTTTTTAGTCGTCATATTAATAACAATAACATTAATAATAATAATACTAATAGTACTAAATCTGCTTATATGCAAGCGCTTTATTAAGGTAACAGTTTTTTGGTTTCTTGCTTATATCTCGAAAACAGTTACTCCTATGAATTTTTGTCTTTCTTTCAAAATTAAAGCTGATAAAATATTCTACAAAATAGTTATTTGCATTTTTCTTGTAGGACCAACCATAAGCGAGTTATAGAGTTGGATATAAATAATATTTAACAAAAATTTGCTTTAAAATAAAATGTTTGAAAAACTGAAATTAAACTAATTTAACTGTGTCTAACACTTTAGTAGAGAAAAAAGGAAAAGACATAAAAGTCACTAAAGGTTTCAGAGTTGTCTTTAGTTGTCATATTAATAACAATAACATTAATAATAATAATACTAATAGTACTAAATTTGCTTATATGCAAACGCTTAATTAAGGTAACAGTGTTTTGGTTTCTTGCTTATATCTCGAAAACAGTTACTCCTATCAATTTTTATCTTTTTACTAAAATTCAAGCTGATAAAATTTCCTACAAAATAGTTATTTGCATTTTTCATGTAGGACTAACCATAAGCGAGATATATGATTGAAAATAATTAATATTTAAAAAAAAAGTGCTTTAACAGAAAATGTCTTGTGATTTAAAATACACTTAATTTATTGGGTCCAATACTTTATTAGAAGAAAAAGGAAGTGACATAAAAGTCACTGAAGTTTTCAGAGTCGTTTTTAAATGCTGCAGTTTCGTCTTCGTCTCAAACATTGAAAACCGAATTACATTTTTGTTCAGTAACAGTCACAGTTTTCTTATTGGTTTTTTGCTTATATCTCGAAAACAGTTACTCCTATCAATTTTTATCTTTCTTTAAAAATTAAAGCTGATAAAATTTCCTACAAAATAGTTATTTGCATTTTTCTTGTAGGACCAACCATAAGCGAGTTATAGAGTTGGATATAAATAATATTTAACAAAAATTTGCTTTAAAATAAAATGTTTGAAAAACTGAAATTAAACTAATTTAATTGTGTCTAACACTTTAGTAGAGGAAAAAGAAGAAGACATAAAAGTCACTAAAGGTTTTAAAGTTGTCTTTAATCGTCATATTAATAACGATAACATTAATAATAATAATACTAATAGTACTAAATTTGCTTATATGCAAACGCTTAATTAAGGTAACAGTGTTTTGGTTTCTTGCTTATATCTCGAAAACAGTTACTCCTATCAATTTTTATTTTTTTACTAAAATTCAAGCTGATAAAATTTCCTAGAAAATAGTTATTTGCATTTTTTATGTAGGACTAACCATAAGCAAGATATAAGATTGAAAATAATTAATATTTAAAAAAGAAGTGCTTTAACAGAAAATGTCTTGTGATTTAAAATACACTTAATTTATTAGGTCCAATACTTTATTAGAAAAAAAAGGGGGTGACATATAAGTCACTGAAATCTTCAGAGTCGATTTTAAATGCTGCATTTTCGTCTTCGTCTCAAACATTGAAAACTGAATTACATTTTTGTTCTGAAACGGTAACAGTTTTTACTTTGGTTTTTTGCTTATATCTCGAAAACAGTTACTCCTATCAATTTTTATCTTTCTTTCAAAATTAAAGCTGATAACATTTCCTACAAAATAGTTATTTGCATTTTTCTTGTAGGACCAACCATAAGCGAGTTATAAAGTTGGATATAAATAATATTTAACAAAAACTTGCTTAAAAATAAAATGTTTGAAATAGTGAAATTAAACTAAATTAATTGTGTCTAACACTTTAGTAGAGAAAAAAGAAAAAGACATAAAAGTCACCAAAGTCTTCAGAATCGTTTTTAGTCGTCATATTAATAACAATAACATTAATAATAATAATACTAATAGTACTAAATCTGCTTATATGCAAGCGCTTTATTAAAGTAACAGTTTTTTGGTTTCTTGCTTATATCTCGAAAACAGTTACTCCTATGAATTTTTGTCTTTCTTTCAAAATTAAAGCTGATAAAATATTCTGCAAAATAGTTATTTGCATTTTTCATGTAGGACTAACCATAAGCGAGATATAGTGTTGGATATAAATAATATTTAACAAAAATTTGCTTTAAAAT
The DNA here is from genome assembly GCF_031307605.1 of Tribolium castaneum. Taxonomy (NCBI): domain Eukaryota; kingdom Metazoa; phylum Arthropoda; class Insecta; order Coleoptera; family Tenebrionidae; genus Tribolium; species Tribolium castaneum. The sequence goes on from NW_026986634.1 coordinate 965,204, forward strand.
AAAATGTTTGAAAAACCGAAATTAAACTAAATTAATTGAGTCTAACACTTTAGTAGAGGAAAAAGAAAAAGACATAAAAGTCACTAAAGGTTTCAAAGTTGTCTTTAATCGTCATATTAATAACAATAACATTAATAATAATAATACCAATAGTACTAAATTTGCTTATATGCAAACGCTTAATTAAGGTAACAGTGTTTTGGTTTCTTGCTTATATCTCGAAAACAGCTACTCCTATCATTTTTTATCTTTTTACTAAAATTCAAGCTGATAAAATTTCCTACAAAATAGTTATTTGCATTTTTTATGTAGGACTAACCATAAGCGAGATATAAGATGGAAAATAATTAATATTTAAAAAAGAAGTGCTTTAACAGAAAATGTCTTGTGATTTAAAATACACTTAATTTATTAGGTCCAATACTTTATTAGAAAAAAAAGGGGGTGACATATAAGTCACTGAAGTCTTTAGAGTCGATTTTAAATGCTGCATTTTCGTCTTCGTCTCAAACATTGAAAAGTAAATTACATTTTTGTTCTGAAACGGTAACAGTTTTTACTTTGGTTTTTTGCTTATATCTCGAAAACAGTTGCTCCTATCAATTTTTATCTTTCTTTCAAAATTAAAGCTGATAACATTTCCTACAAAATAGTTATTTGCATTTCTCTTGTAGGACCAACCATAAGCGAGTTATAAAGTTAGATATAAATAATATTTAACAAAAACTTGCTTAAAAATAAAATGTTTGAAATACTGAAATTAAACTAAATTAATTGTGTCTAACACTTTAGTAGAGGAAAAAGAAGAAGACATAAAAGTCACTAAAGATTTCAGAGTCGTCTTTAATCGTCATATTAATAACAATAACATTAATAATAATAATACTAATAGTACTAAATCTGCTTATATGCAAGCGCTTTATTAAGGTAACAGTTTTTTGGTTTCTTGCTTATATCTCGAAAACAGTTACTCCTATCAATTTTTATCTTTTTACTAAAATTAAAGCTGATAAAATTTCCTACAAAATAGTTATTTGCATTTTTCTTGTAGGACCAAGCATAAGCGAGTCATAGAGATGGATTTAAATAATATTTAACAAAAATTTGCTTTAAAATAAAATGTTTGAAATACTGAAATTAAACTAAATTAATTGTGTCTAACACTTTAGTAGAGGAAAAAGAAGAAGACATAAAAGTCACTAAAGATTTCAGAGTCGTCTTTAATCGTCATATTAATAACAATAACATTAATAATAATAATACCAATAGTACTAAATTTGCTTATATGCAAACGCTTAATTAAGGTAACAGTGTTTTGGTTTCTTGCTTATATCTCGAAAACAGTTACACCTATCAATTTTTATCTTTTTACTAAAATTCAAGCTGATAAAATTTCCTACAAAATAGTTATTTGCATTTTTTATGTAGGACTAACCATAAGCGAGATATAAGATTGAAAATAATTAATATTTAAAAAAGAAGTGCTTTAACAGAAAATGTCTTGTGATTTAAAATACACTTAATTTATTAGGTCCAATACTTTATTAGAAAAAAAAGGGGGTGACATATAAGTCACTGAAGTCTTCAGAGTCGATTTTAAATGCTGCATTTTCGTCTTCGTCTCAAACATTGAAAACTGAATTACATTTTTGTTCTGAAACGGTAACAGTTTTTACTTTGGTTTTTTGCTTATATCTCGAAAACAGTTACTCCTATCAATTTTTATCTTTCATTCAAAATTAAAGCTGATAACATTTCCTACAAAATAGTTATTTGCATTTCTCTTGTAGGACCAACCATAAGCGAGTTATAAAGTTGGATATAAATAATATTTAACAAAAACTTGCTTAAAAATAATATGTTTGAAATACTGAAATTAAACTAAATTAATTGTGTCTAACACTTTAGTAGAGAAAAAAGAAAAAGACATAAAAGTCACCAAAGTCTTCAGAATCGTTTTTAGTCGTCGTATTAATAACAATAACATTAATAATTATAATACTAATAGTACTAAATCTGCTTATATGCAAGCGCTTTATTAAGGTAACAGTTTTTTGGTTTCTTGCTTATATCTCGAAAACAGTTACACCTATCAATTTTTATCCGTTTACTAAAATTCAAGCTGATAAAATTTCCTACAAAATAGTTATTTGCATTTTTTATGTAGGACTAACCATAAGCGAGATATAAGATTGAAAATAATTAATATTTAAAAAAGAAGTGCTTTAAGAGAAAATGTCTTGTGATTTAAAATACACTTAATTTATTAGGTCCAATACTTTATTAGAAAAAAAAGGGGGTGACATATAAGTCACTGAAGTCTTCAGAGTCGATTTTAAATGCTGCATTTTCGTCTTCGTCTCAAACATTGAAAACTGAATTACATTTTTGTTCTGAAACGGTAACAGTTTTTACTTTGGTTTTTTGCTTATATCTCGAAAACAGTTACTCCTATCAATTTTTATCTTTCATTCAAAATTAAAGCTGATAACATTTCCTACAAAATAGTTATTTGCATTTCTCTTGTAGGACCAACCATAAGCGAGTTATAAAGTTGGATATAAATAATATTTAACAAAAACTTGCTTAAAAATAATATGTTTGAAATACTGAAATTAAACTAAATTAATTGTGTCTAACACTTTAGTAGAGAAAAAAGAAAAAGACATAAAAGTCACCAAAGTCTTCAGAATCGTTTTTAGTCGTCATATTAATAACAATAACATTAATAATAATAATACTAATTGTACTAAATCTGCTTATATGCAAGCGCTTTATTAAGGTAACAGTTTTTTGGTTTCTTGCTTATATCTCAAAACAGTTACTCCTATCAATTTTTATCTTTTTACTAAAATTAAAGCTGATAAAATTTCCTACAAAATAGTTATTTGCATTTTTCTTGTAGGACCAAGCATAAGCGAGTTATAGAGATGGATTTAAATAATATTTAACAAAAATTTGCTTTAAAATAAAATGTTTGAAAAACTGAAATTAAACTAAATTAAGTGTGTCTAACACTTTAGTAGAGAAAAAAGGAGGAGACATAAAAGTCACTAAAGTCTTAAGAGTTGTCTTTAGTCGTCATATTAATAACAATAAAATTTATAATAACAATACTTGTAGTACTAAATTTGCTTATATGCAAGCGCTTAATTAAGGTAACAGTTTTTTTGTTTTTTGCTTATATCTCGAAAACAGTTACTCCTATCAATTTTTACTTTTTCACTAAAATTAAGGTGATAAAATTTCCTACAAAATACTTATTTGAATTTTCATGTAGAACTAACCATAAGCGAGATATAAGTTTGAAAATAATTAATAATTAAAAAAAAGTGGTTTAACAGAAAATGTTTTGTGATTTATAAAATACACTTAATTTATTGGGTCCAATACTGTATTAGAAGAAAAAGGAGGTGACATGAAAGTCACTGAAGTCTTCAGAGTCGTTTTTAAATGCTGCATTTTTGTCTTCGTCTCAAACATTGAAAACTGAATTACATTTTTGTTCAGTAACAGTTACAGTTTTCTTATTGGTTTTTTGCTTATATCTCGAAAACAGTTACTCCTACCAATTTTATCTTTTTTTCAAAATTAAAGCTGATAAAATATCCAACAAAATAGTTATTTACATTTTTCTTGTAGGACCAAGCATAAACGAGTTATAGAGTTGGATATAAATAATATTTAACAAAAATTTGCTTTAAAATAAAATGCTTGAAAAACTTGAGTTAAACTAAATTAATTGTGTCTAACACTTTAGTAGAGGAAAAAGGAGAAGACATAAAAGTCACTAGATGTTTCAGAGTCGTCTTTAGTCGTCATATTAATAACATTAACATTAATAATAATAATACTAATAGTACTAAATTTGCTTATATGCAAACGCTTAATTAAGGTAACAGTTTTTTGGTTTCTTGCTTATATCTCGAAAACAGTTACACAACAAATACACTTAATTTATTAGGTCCAATACTTTATTAAAAAAAAAGGGGGTGACATATAAGTCACTGAAGTCTTCAGAGTCGATTTTAAATGCTGCATTTTCGTCTTCGTCTCAAACATTGAAAACTGAATTACATTTTTGTTCTGAAACGGTAACAGTTTTTACTTTGGTTTTTTGCTTATATCTCGAAAACAGTTACTCCTATCAATTTTTATCTTTCCTTCAAAATTAAAGCTGATAACATTTCCTACAAAATAGTTATTTGCATTTTTCATGTAGGACTAACCATAAGCGAGATATATGATTGAAAATAATTAATATTTAAAAAAAAAGTGCTTTAACAGAAAATGTCTTGTGATTTAAAATACACTTAATTTATTGGGTCCAATACTTTATTAGAAGAAAAAGGAAGTGACATAAAAGTCACTGAAGTTTTCAGAGTCGTTTTTAAATGCTGCAGTTTCGTCTTCGTCTCAAACATTGAAAACCGAATTACATTTTTGTTCAGTAACAGTCACAGTTTTCTTATTGGTTTTTTGCTTATATCTCGAAAACAGTTACTCCTATCAATTTTTATCTTTTTTTCAAAATTAAAGCTGATAAAATTTCCTACAAAATAGTTATTTGCATTTTTCTTGTAGGACCAACCATAAGCGAGTTATAGAGTTGGATATAAATAATATTTAACAAAAATTTGCTTTAAAATAAAATGTTTGAAAAACTGAAATTAAACTAATTTAATTGTGTCTAACACTTTAGTAGAGGAAAAAGAAGAAGACATAAAAGTCACTAAAGGTTTTAAAGTTGTCTTTAATCGTCATATTAATAACAATAACATTAATAATAATAATACTAATAGTACAAAATTTGCTTATATGCAAACGCTTAATTAAGGTAACAGTGTTTTGGTTTCTTGCTCATATCTCGAAAACAGTTACTCCTATCAATTTTTATTTTTTTACTAAAATTCAAGCTGATAAAATTTCCTAGAAAATAGTTATTTGCATTTTTTATGTAGGACTAACCATAAGCAAGATATAAGATTGAAAATAATTAATATTTAAAAAAGAAGTGCTTTAACAGAAAATGTCTTGTGATTTAAAATACACTTAATTTATTTGGTCCAATACTTTATTAGAAAAAAAAGGGGGTGACATATAAGTCACTGAAATCTTCAGAGTCGATTTTAAATGCTGCATTTTCGTCTTCGTCTCAAACATTGAAAACTGAATTACATTTTTGTTCTGAAACGGTAACAGTTTTTACTTTGGTTTTTTGCTTATATCTCGAAAACAGTTACTCCTATCAATTTTTATCTTTCTTTCAAAATTAAAGCTGATAACATTTCTTACAAAATAGTTATTTGCATTTTTCTTGTAGGACCAACCATAAGCGAGTTATAAAGTTGGATATAAATAATATTTAACAAAAACTTGCTTAAAAATAAAATGTTTGAAATAGTGAAATTAAACTAAATTAATTGTGTCTAACACTTTAGTAGAGAAAAAAGAAAAAGACATAAAAGTCACCAAAGTCTTCAGAATCGTTTTTAGTCGTCATATTAATAACAATAACATTAATAATAATAATACTAATAGTACTAAATCTGCTTATATGCAAGCGCTTTATTAAAGTAACAGTTTTTTGGTTTCTTGCTTATATCTCGAAAACAGTTACTCCTATGAATTTTTGTCTTTCTTTCAAAATTAAAGCTGATAAAATATTCTGCAAAATAGTTATTTGCATTTTTCATGTCGGACTAACCATAAGCGAGATATAGTGTTGGATATAAATAATATTTAACAAAAATTTGCTTTAAAATAAAATGTTTGAAAAACCGAAATTAAACTAAATTAATTGAGTCTAACACTTTAGTAGAGGAAAAAGAAAAAGACATAAAAGTCACTAAAGGTTTCAAAGTTGTCTTTAATCGTCATATTAATAACAATAACATTAATAATAATAATACCAATAGTACTAAATTTGCTTATATGCAAACGCTTAATTAAGGTAACAGTGTTTTGGTTTCTTGCTTATATCTCGAAAACAGCTACTCCTATCATTTTTTATCTTTTTACTAAAATTCAAGCTGATAAAATTTCCTACAAAATAGTTATTTGCATTTTTTATGTAGGACTAACCATAAGCGAGATATAAGATGGAAAATAATTAATATTTAAAAAAGAAGTGCTTTAACAGAAAATGTCTTGTGATTTAAAATACACTTAATTTATTAGGTCCAATACTTTATTAGAAAAAAAAGGGGGTGACATATAAGTCACTGAAGTCTTTAGAGTCGATTTTAAATGCTGCATTTTCGTCTTCGTCTCAAACATTGAAAAGTAAATTACATTTCTGTTCTGAAACGGTAACAGTTTTTACTTTGGTTTTTTGCTTATATCTCGAAAACAGTTGCTCCTATCAATTTTTATCTTTCTTTCAAAATTAAAGCTGATAACATTTCCTACAAAATAGTTATTTGCATTTCTCTTGTAGGACCAACCATAAGCGAGTTATAAAGTTAGATATAAATAATATTTAACAAAAACTTGCTTAAAAATAAAATGTTTGAAATACTGAAATTAAACTAAATTAATTGTGTCTAACACTTTAGTAGAGGAAAAAGAAGAAGACATAAAAGTCACTAAAGATTTCAGAGTCGTCTTTAATCGTCATATTAATAACAATAACATTAATAATAATAATACTAATAGTACTAAATCTGCTTATATGCAAGCGCTTTATTAAGGTAACAGTTTTTTGGTTTCTTGCTTATATCTCGAAAACAGTTACTCCTATCAATTTTTATCTTTTTACTAAAATTAAAGCTGATAAAATTTCCTACAAAATAGTTATTTGCATTTTTCTTGTAGGACCAAGCATAAGCGAGTCATAGAGATGGATTTAAATAATATTTAACAAAAATTTGCTTTAAAATAAAATGTTTGAAATACTGAAATTAAACTAAATTAATTGTGTCTAACACTTTAGTAGAGGAAAAAGAAGTAGACATAAAAGTCACTAAAGATTTCAGAGTCGTCTTTAATCGTCATATTAATAATAATAACATTAATAATAATAATACCAATAGTACTAAATTTGCTTATATGCAAACGCTTAATTAAGGTAACAGTGTTTTGGTTTCTTGCTTATATCTCGAAAACAGTTACACCTATCAATTTTTATCTTTTTCCTAAAATTCAAGCTGATAAAATTTCCTACAAAATAGTTATTTGCATTTTTTATGTAGGACTAACCATAAGCGAGATATAAGATTGAAAATAATTAATATTTAAAAAAGAAGTGCTTTAACAGAAAATGTCTTGTGATTTAAAATACACTTAATTTATTAGGTCCAATACTTTATTAGAAAAAAAAGGGGGTGACATATAAGTCACTGAAGTCTTCAGAGTCGATTTTAAATGCTGCATTTTCGTCTTCGTCTCAACTCAAACATTGAAAACTGAATTACATTTTTGTTCTGAAACGGTAACAGTTTTTACTTTGGTTTTTTGCTTATATCTCGAAAACAGTTACTCCTATCAATTTTTATCTTTCATTCAAAATTAAAGCTGATAACATTTCCTACAAAATAGTTATTTGCATTTCTCTTGTAGGACCAACCATAAGCGAGTTATAAAGTTGGATATAAATAATATTTAACAAAAACTTGCTTAAAAATAATATGTTTGAAATACTGAAATTAAACTAAATTAATTGTGTCTAACACTTTAGTAGAGAAAAAAGAAAAAGACATAAAAGTCACCAAAGTCTTCAGAATCGTTTTTAGTCGTCATATTAATAACAATAACATTAATAATTATAATACTAATAGTACTAAATCTGCTTATATGCAAGCGCTTTATTAAGGTAACAGTTTTTTGGTTTCTTGCTTATATCTCGAAAACAGTTACACCTATCAATTTTTATCTTTTTACTAAAATTCAAGCTGATAAAATTTCCTACAAAATAGTTATTTGCATTTTTTATGTAGGACTAACCATAAGCGAGATATAAGATTTAAAATAATTAATATTTAAAAAAGAAGTGCTTTAACAGAAAATGTCTTGTGATTTAAAATACACTTAATTTATTAGGTCCAATACTTTATTAGAAAAAAAAGGGGGTGACATATAAGTCACTGAAGTCTTCAGAGTCGATTTTAAATGCTGCATTTTCGTCTTCGTCTCAAACATTGAAAACTGAATTACATTTTTGTTCTGAAACGGTAACAGTTTTTACTTTGGTTTTTTGCTTATATCTCGAAAACAGTTACTCCTATCAATTTTTATCTTTCATTCAAAATTAAAGCTGATAACATTTCCTACAAAATAGTTATTTGCATTTCTCTTGTAGGACCAACCATAAGCGAGTTATAAAGTTGGATATAAATAATATTTAACAAAAACTTGCTTAAAAATAATATGTTTGAAATACTGAAATTAAACTAAATTAATTGTGTCTAACACTTTAGTAGAGAAAAAAGAAAAAGACATAAAAGTCACCAAAGTCTTCAGAATCGTTTTTAGTCGTCATATTAATAACAATAACATTAATAATTATAATACTAATAGTACTAAATCTGCTTATATGCAAGCCCTTTATTAAGGTAACAGTTTTTTAGTTTCTTGCTTATATCTCAAAACAGTTACTCCTATCAATTTTTATCTTTTTACTAAAATTAAAGCTGATAAAATTTCCTACAAAATAGTTATTTGCATTTTTCTTGTAGGACCAAGCATAAGCGAGTTATAGAGATGGATTTAAATAATATTTAACAAAAATTTGCTTTAAAATAAAATGTTTGAAACACTGAAATTAAACTAAATTAATTGTGTCTAACACTTTAGTAGAGGAAAAAGAAGAAGACATAAAAGTCACTAAAGATTTCAGAGTCGTCTTTAATCGTCATATTAATACCAATAACATTAATAATAATAATACTAATAGTACTAAATTTGCTTATATGCAAACGCTTAATTAAGTTAACAGTTTTTTGGTTTCTTGCTTATATCTCGAAAACAGTTACTCCTATCAATTTTTATCTTTTTACTAAAATTAAAGCTGATAAAATTTCCTACAAAATAGTTATTTGCATTTTTCTTGTAGGACCAAGCATAAGCGAGTTATAAGGATGGATTTAAATAATATTTAACAAAAATTTGCTTTAAAATAAAATGTTTGAAATACTGAAATTAAACTAAATTAATTGTGTCTAACACTTTAGTAGAGGAAAAAGAAGAAGACATAAAAGTCACTAAAGATTTCAGAGTCGTCTTTAATCGTCATATTAATAACAATAACATTAATAATAATAATACCAATAGTACTAAATTTGCTTATATGCAAACGCTTAATTAAGGTAACAGTGTTTTGGTTTCTTGCTTATATCTCGAAAAAAATTACTCCTATCAATTTTCATCTTTTTACTAAAATTCAAGCTGATAAAATTTCCTACAAAATAGTTATTTGCATTTTTTATGTAGGACTAACCATAAGCGAGATATAAGATTGAAAATAATTAATATTTTAAAAAAGAAGTGCTTTAACAGAAAATGTCTTGTGATTTAAAATACACTTAATTTATTAGGTCCAATACTTTATTAGAAAAAAAGGGGGTGACATATAAGTCACTGAAGTCTTCAGAGTCGTTTTTAAATGCTGCATTTTCGTCTTCGTCTCAAACATTGAAAACTGAATTACATTTTTGTTCTGAAACGGTAACAGTTTTTACTTTGGTTTTTTGCTTATATCTCGAAAACAGTTACTCCTATCAATTTTTATCTTTCTTTCAAAATTAAAGCGGATAACATTTCCTACAAAATAGTTATTTGCATTTCTCTTGTAGGACCAACCATAAGCGAGTTATAAAGTTGGATATAAATAATATTTAACAAAAACTTGCTTAAAAATAATATGTTTGAAATACTGAAATTAAACTAAATTAATTGTGTCTAACACTTTAGTAGAGAAAAAAGAAAAAGACATAAAAGTCACCAAAGTCTTCAGAATCGTTTTTAGTCGTCATATTAATAACAATAACATTAATAATTATAATACTAATAGTACTAAATCTGCTTATATGCAAGCCCTTTATTAAGGTAACAGTTTTTTGGTTTCTTGCTTATATCTCAAAACAGTTACTCCTATCAATTTTTATCTTTTTACTAAAATTAAAGCTGATAAAATTTCCTACAAAATAGTTATTTGCATTTTTCTTGTAGGACCAAGCATAAGCGAGTTATAGAGATGGATTTAAATAATATTTAACAAAAATTTGCTTTAAAATAAAATGTTTGAAACACTGAAATTAAACTAAATTAATTGTGTCTAACACTTTAGTAGAGGAAAAAGAAGAAGACATAAAAGTCACTAAAGATTTCAGAGTCGTCTTTAATCGTCATATTAATACCAATAACATTAATAATAATAATACTAATAGTACTAAATTTGCTTATATGCAAACGCTTAATTAAGTTAACAGTTTTTTGGTTTCTTGCTTATATCTCGAAAACAGTTACTCCTATCAATTTTTATCTTTTTACTAAAATTAAAGCTGATAAAATTTCCTTCAAAATAGTTATTTGCATTTTTCTTGTAGGACCAACCATAAGCGAGTTATAAAGTTGGATATAAATAATATTTAACAAAAACTTGCTTAAAAATTAAATGTTTGAAATACTAAAATTAAACTAAATTAATTGTGTCTAACACTTTAGTAGAGAAAAAAGAAAAAGACATAAAAGTCACCAAAGTCTTCAGAATCGTTTTTAATCGTCATATTAATAACAATAACATTAATAATAATAATACTAATAGTACTAAATTTGCTTATATGCAAGCGCTTTATTAAGGTAACAGTTTTTTGGTTTCTTGCTTATATCTCGAAAACAGTTACTCCTATCAATTTTTATCTTTCTACTTGAATTAATGCTGATAAAATTTCCTACAAAATAGTTATTTGCATTTTTCACGTAAGACTAACCATAAGCGAGATATATGATTGAAAATAATTAATATTTAAAAAAAAGTGCTTTAACAGAAAATGTCTTGTGATTTAAAATACACTTAATTTATTGGGTCTAATACTTTATTAGAAGAAAAAGAAAGTAACATAAAAGTCACTGAAGTCTTCAGAGTCGTTTTTAAGTGCTGCAGTTTCGTCTTCGTCTCAAACATTGAAAACTGAATTACATTTTTGTTCAGTAACAGTCACAGGTTTCTTATTGGTTTTTTGCTTATATCTCGAAAACAGTTACTCCTATCAATTTTTATCTTTTTGTCAAAATTAAAGCTGATAAAATTTCCTACAAAATAGTTATTTGCATTTTTCTTGTCGGACCAACCATAAGCGAGTTATAGAGTTGGATATAAATAATATTTAACAAAAATTTGCTTTAAAATAAAATGTTTGAAAAACTGAAATTAAACTAATTTAATTGTGTCTAACACTTTAGTAGAGGAAAAAGAAGAAGACATAAAAGTCACTAAAGGTTTCAAAGTTGTCTTTAATCGTCATATTAATAACAATAACATTAATAATAATAATACTAATAGTACTAAATTTGCTTATATGCAAGCGCTTTATTAAGGTAACATTTTTTTGGTTTCTTGCTTATACCTCGAAAACAGTTACTCCTATCAATTTTTATCTTTTTTTCAAAATTAAAGCTGATAAAATTTCCTACAAAATAGTTATTTGCAAATAATATTTAACAAAAATTTGCTTTAAAATAAAATGTTTGAAATACTAAAATTAAACTAAATTAATTGTGTCTAACACTTTAGGAGAGAAAAAAGAAAAAGACATAAAAGTCACCAAAGTCTTCAGAATCGTTTTTAATCGTCATATTAATAACAATAACATTAATAATAATAATACTAATAGTACTAAATTTGCTTACATGCAAACGCTTAATTCAGGTAACAATTTTTTGGTTTCTTGCTTATATCTCGAAAACAGTTACTCCTATCAATTTTTATCTTTTTACTAAAATTAAAGCTGATAAAATTTCCTACAAAATAGTTAATTGCATTTTTAGTGTAGGACTAACCATAAGCGAGATATAAGTTTGAAAATAATTACAATTTAAAAAAAAGTGCTTCAACAGAAAATGTCTTGTGATTTAAAATACACTTAATTTATTGGGTCCAATACTTTATTAGAAGAAAAAAGAGGTGACAGAAAGGTCACTGAAGTCTTTAGAGTCGTTTGTAAATGCTGCATTTTCGTCTTCGTCTCAAACATTGAAAACTGAATTACATTTTTGTTCAGTAACTGTTACAGTTTTCTTATTGGTTTTTTGCTTATATCTCGAAAACAGTTACTCCTATCAATTTTTATCTTTCTTTTAAAATTAAAGCTGATAAAGCTTCCTACAAAATAGTTATTTGCATTTTTCTTGTAGGACCAACCATAAGCGAGTTATAGAGTTGGATATAAATAATATTTAACAAAAATTTGCTTTAAAATAAAATGTTTGAAAAACCGAAATTAAACTAAATTAATTGAGTCTAACACTTTAGTACAGGAAAAAGGAGAAGACATAAAAGTCACCAAAGTCTTCAGAGTCGTTTTTAGTCGTCATATTAGTAACAATAACATTAATAATAATAATACTAATAGTACTAAATTTGCTTATATGAAAGCGCTTTATTAAGGTAACAGTTTTTTGGTTTCTTGCTTATATCTCGAAAACAGTTACTCCTATCAATTTTTATCTTTCTACTTGAATTAATGCTGATAAAATTTCCTACAAAATAGTTATTTGCATTTTTCACGTAAGACTAACCATAAGCGAGATATATGATTGAAAATAATTAATATTTAAAAAAAAGGTGCTTTAACAGAAAATGTCTTGTGATTTAAAATACACTTAATTTATTGGGTCTAATACTTTATTAGAAGAAAAAGAAAGTGACATAAAAGTCACTGAAGTCTTCAGAGTCGTTTTTAAATGCTGCAGTTTCGTCTTCGTCTCAAACATTGAAAACTGAATTACATTTTTGTTCAGTAACAGTCACAGTTTTCTTATTGGTTTTTTGCTTATATCTCGAAAACAGTTACTCCTATCAATTTTTATCTTTTTTTCAAAATTAAAGCTGATAAAATTTCCTACAAAATAGTTATTTGCATTTTTCTTGTAGGACCAACCATAAGCGAGTTATAGAGTTGGATATAAATAATATTTAACAAAAATTTGCTTTAAAATAAAATGTTTGAAAAACTGAAATTAAACTAATTTAATTGTGTCTAACACTTTAGTAGAGAAAAAAGAAAAAGACATAAAAGTCACTAAAGGTTTCAAAGTTGTCTTTAATCGTCATATTAATAACAATAACATTAATAATAATAATACTAATAGTACTAAATTTGCTTATAAGCAAACGCTTAATTATGGTAACAGTGTTTTGGTTTCTTGCTCATATCTCGAAAACAGTTACTCCTATCAATTTTTATCTTTTTACTAAAATTCAAGCTGATAAAATTTCCTACAAAATAATTATTTGCATTTTTTATGTAGGACTAACCATAAGCGAGATATAAGATTGAAAATAATTAATATTTAAAAAAGAAGTGCTTTAACAGAAAATGTCTTGTGATTTAAAATACACTTAATTTATTAGGTCCAATACTTTATTAGAAAAAAAGGGGGTGACATATAAGTCACTGAAGTCTTCAGAGTCGATTTTAAATGCTGCATTTTCGTCTTCGTCTCAAACATTGAAAACTGAATTACATTTTTGTTCTGAAACGGTAACAGTTTTTACTTTGGTTTTTTGCTTATATCTCGAAAACAGTTACTCCTATCAATTTTTATCTTTCTTTCAAAATTAAAGCTGATAACATTTCCTACAAAATAGTTATTTGCATTTTTCTTGTAGGACCAACCATAAGCGAGTTATAAAGTTGGATATAAATAATATTTAACAAAAACTTGCTTAAAAATAAAATGTTTGAAATACTGAAATTAAACTAAATTAATTGTGTCTAACACTTTAGTAGAGAAAAAAGAAAAAGACATAAAAGTCACCAAAGTCTTCAGAATCGTTTTTAGTCGTCATATTAATAACAATAACATTAATAATAATAATACTAATAGTACTAAATCTGCTTATATGCAAGCGCTTTATTAAGGTAACAGTTTTATGGTTTCTTGCTTATATCTCGAAAACAGTTACTCCTATGAATTTTTCTCTTTTTTTCAAAATTAAAGCTGATAAAATTTCCTACAAAATAGTTATTTGCATTTTTCTTGTAGGACCAACCATAAGCGAGTTATAGAGTTGGATATAAATAATATTTAACAAAAATTTGCTTTAAAATAAAATGTTTGAAAAACTGAAATTAAACTAATTTAATTGTGTCTAACACTTTAGTAGAGGAAAAAGGAAAAGACATAAAAGTCACTAAAGGTTTCAGAGTTGTCTTTAGTTGTCATATTAATAACAATAACATTAATAATAATAATACTAATAGTACTAAATTTGCTTATATGCAAACGCTTAATTAAGGTAACAGTGTTTTGGTTTCTTGCTTATATCTCGAAAACAGTTACTCCTATCAATTTTTATCTTTTTACTAAAATTCAAGCTGATAAAATTTCCTACAAAATACTTATTTGCATTTTTCATGTAGGACTAACCATAAGCGAGATATATGATTGAAAATAATTAATATTTAAAAAAAAAGTGCTTTAACAGAAAATGTCTTGTGATTTAAAATACACTTAATTTATTGGGTCCAATACTTTATTAGAAGAAAAAGAAAGTGACATAAAAGTCACTGAAATCTTCAGAGTCGTTTTTAAATGCTGCAGTTTCGTCTTCGTCTCAAACATTGAAAACTGAATTACATTTTTGTTCAGTAACAGTCACAGTTTTCTTATTGGTTTTTTGCTTATATCTCGAAAACAGTAACTCCTATCAATTTTTATCTTTCTGTCAAAATTAAAGCTGATAAAATTTCCTACAAAATAGTTATTTGCATTTTTTTTGTAGGACCAACCATAAGCGAGTTATAGAGTTGGATATAAATAATATTTAACAAAAATTTGCTTTAAAATAAAATGTTTGAAAAACTGAAATTAAACTAATTTAATTGTGTCTAACACTTTAGTAGAGGAAAAAGAAGAAGACATAAAAGTCACTAAAGGTTTCAAAGTTGTCTTTAATCGTCATATTAATAACAATAACATTAATAATAATAATGCTAATAGTACTAAATTTTCTTATATGCAAACGCTTAATTAAGGTAACAGTGTTTTGGTTTCTTGCTCATATCTCGAAAACAGTTACTCCTATCAATTTTTATCTTTTTACTAAAATTCAAGCTGATAAAATTTCCTACAAAATAGTTATTTGCATTTTTTATGTAGGACTAACCATAAGCGAGATATAAGATTGAAAATAATTAATATTTAAAAAAGAAGTGCTTTAACAGAAAATGTCTTGTGATTTAAAATACACTTAATTTATTAGGTCCAATACTTTATTAGAAGAAAAAGGGGGTGACATATAAGTCACTGAAGTCTTAAGAGTCGATTGTAAATTCTGCATTTTCGTCTTCGTCTCAAACATTGAAAACTGAATTACATTTTTGTTCTGAAACGGTAACAGTTTTCACTTTGGTTTTTTGCTTATATCTCGAAAACAATTACTCCTATCAGTTTTTATCTTTTTTTCAAAATAAAGCCGATAAAATTTCCTACAAAATAGTTATTTGCATTTTTCTTGTAGAACCAACCATAAGCGAGTTATAAAGTTGGATATAAATAATATTTAACAAAAACTTGCTTAAAAATTAAATGTTTGAAATACTGAAATTTAACTAAATTAATTGTGTCTCACACTTTAGTAGAGAAAAAAGAAAAAGTCATAAAAGTCACCAAAGTCTTCAGAATCGTTTTTAGTCGTCATATTAATAACAATAACATTAATAATAATAATACTAATAGTACTAAATCTGCTTATATGCAAGCGCTTTATTAAGGTAACAGTTTTTTGGTTTCTTGCTTATATCTCGAAAACAGTTACTCCTATCAATTCTTATCTTTTTACTAAAATTAAAGCTGATAAAATTTCCTACGAAATAGTTATTTGCATTTTTCTTGTAGGACCAAGCATAAGCGAGTTATAGAGATGGATTTAAATAATATTTAACAAAAATTTGCTTTAAAATAAATTGTTTGAAATACTGAAATTAAACTAAATTAATTGTGTCTAACACTTTAGTAGAGGAAAAAGAAGAAGACATAAAAGTCACTAAAGATTTCAGAGTCGTCTTTAATCGTCATATTAATAACAATAACATTAATAATAATAATACTAATAGTACTAAATTTGCTTATATGCAAACGCTTAATTAAGTTAACAGTTTTTTGGTTTCTTGCTTATATCTCGAAAACAGTTACTCCTATCAATTTTTATCTTTTTACTAAAATTAAAGCTGATAAAATTTCCAACAAAATAGTTTTTTGCATTTTTCATGTAGGACTAACCATAAGCGAGATGTAAGTTTGAAAATAATCAATATTTAAAAAAAAAAGTGCTTTAACAGAAAATGTCTTGTGATTTAAAATACACTTAATTTATTAAGTCCAATACTTTATTAGAAAAAAAAGGAGGTGACTTAAAAGTCACTGAAGTTTTCAGAGTCGTTTTTAAATGCTGCATTTTCGTCTTCGTCTCAAACATTGAAAACTGAATTACATTTTTGTTCAGTAACGGTTACAATTTTCACTTTGGTTTTTTGCTTATATCTCGAAAACAGTTACTCCTATAAATTTTTATCTTTTCTTCAAAATTAAAGCAGATAAAATTTCCTACAAAATAGTTTTTAGCATTTTTTTTTTAGGACCAACCATAAGCGAGTTATAGAGTTGGATATAAATAATCTTTAAGAAAAATTTGCTTTAAAATAAAATGTTTGAAAAACTGAAATTAAACTAATTTAATTGTGTCTAACACATTAGTAGAGGAAAAAGAAGAAGACATAAAAGTCAATAAAGGTTTCAAAGTTGTCTTTAATCGTCATATTAATAACAATAACATTAATAATAATAATACTAATAGTACTAAATTTGCTTATATGCAAGCGCTTTATTAAGGTAACAGTTTTTTGGTTTCTTGCTTATATCTCGAAAACAGTTACTCCTATCAATTTTTATCTTTTTACTAAAATTAAAGCTGATAAAATTTCCTACAAAATAGTTATTTGCATTTTTCATATAAGACTAACCATTAGCGAGATATATGATTGAAAATAATTAATATTTAAAAAAAAGTGCTTTAACAGAAAATGTCTTGTGATTTAAAATAGACTTAATTTATTGGGTCTAATACTTTATTAGAAGAAGAAGAAAGTAACATAAAAGTCACTGAAGTCTTCAGAGTCGTTTTTAAATGCTGCAGTTTCGTCTTCGTCTCAAACATTGAAAACTGAATTACATTTTGGTTCAGTAACAGTCACAGTTTTCTTATTGGTTTTTTGCTTATATCTCGAAAACAGTTACTCCTATCAATTTTTATTTTTTTTTCAAAATTAAAGCTGATAAAATTTCCTACAAAATAGTTATTTGCATTTTTCTTGTAGGACCAACCATAAGCGAGTTATAGAGTTGGATATAAATAATATTTAACAAAAATTTGCTTTAAAATAAAATGTTTGAAAAACTGAAATTAAACTAATTTAATTGTGTCTAACACATTAGTAGAGGAAAAAGAAGACAACATAAAAGTCACTAAAGGTTTCAAAGTTGTCTTAAATCGTCATATTAATAACAATAACATTAATAATAATAATACTAATAGTACTAAATTTGCTTATATGCAAACGCTTAATTAAGGTAACAGTGTTTTGGTTTCTGGCTTATATCTCGAAAACAGTTACTCCTATCAATTTTTATCTTTTTATTAAAATTCAAGCTGATAAAATTTCCTACAAAATAGTTATTTGCATTTTTTATGTAGGACTAACCATAAGCGAGATATAAGATTGAAAATAATTAATATTTAAAAAAAAAGTGCTTTAACAGAAAATGTCTTGTGATTTAAAATACACTTAATTTTTTAGGTCCAATACTTTATTAGAAAAAAAAGGGGGTGACATATAAGTCACTGAAGTCTTCAGAGTCGATTTTAAATGCTGCATTTTCGTCTTCGTCTCAAACATTGAAAACTGAATTACATTTTTATTCTGAAACGGTAACAGTTTTTACTTTGGTTTTTTGCTTATATCTCGAAAACAGTTACTGCTATCAATTTTTATCTTTCTTTCAAAATTAAAGCTGATAACATTTCCTACAAAATAGTTATTTGCATTTTTCTTGTAGGACCAACCATAAGCGAGTTATAAAGTTGGATATAAATAATATTTAACAAAAACTTGCTTAAAAATAAAATGTTTGAAATACTGAAATTAAACTAAATTAATTGTGTCTAACACTTTAGTAGAGAAAAAAGAAAAAGACATAAAAGTCACCAAAGTCTTCAGAATCGTTTTTAGTCGTCATATTGATAACAATAACATTAATAATAATAATACTAATAGTACTAAATCTGCTTATATGCAAGCGCTTTATTAAGGTAACAGTTTTTTGGTTTCTTGCTTATATCTCGAAAACAGTTACTCCTATCAATTTTTATCTTTTTACTAAAATTAAAGCTGATAAAATTTCCTACGAAATAGTTATTTGCATTTTTCTTGTAGGACCAAGCATAAGCGAGTTATAGAGATGGATTTAAATAATATTTAACAAAAATTTGCTTTAAAATAAAATGTTTGAAATACTGAAATTAAACTAAATTAATTGTGTCTAACACTTTAGTAGAGGAAAAAGAAGAAGACATAAAAGTCACTAAAGATTTCAGAGTCGTCTTTAATCGTCATATTAATAACAATAACATTAATAATAATAATACTAATAGTACTAAATTTGCTTATATGCAAACGCTTAATTAAGTTAATAGTTTTTTGGTTTCTTGCTTATATCTCGAAAACAGTTACTCCTATCAATTTTTATTTTTTTACTAAAATTAAAGCTGATAAAATTTCCAACAAAATAGTTATTTGCATTTTTCATGTAGGACTAACCATAAGCGAGATGTAAGTTTGAAAATAATCAATATTTAAAAAAAAAGTGCTTTAACAGAAAATGTCTTGTGATTTAAAATACACTTAATTTAATGGGTCCAATACTTTATTAGAAGAAAAAGGAGGAGACATAAAAGTCACTGAAGTCTTCAGAGTCGATTTTAAATGCTGCATTTTCGTCTTTGTCTCAAACATTGAAAACTGAATTACATTTTTGTTCAGTAACAGTTACAGTTTTCTTATTGGTTTTTTGCTTATATCTCGAAAACAGTTACTCCTATAAATTTTTATCTTTTCTTCAAAATTAAAGCAGATAAAATTTCCTACAAAATAGTTTTTAGCATTTTTTTTTAGGACCAACCATAAGCGAGTTATAGAGTTGGATATAAATAATCTTTAAGAAAAATTTGCTTTAAAATAAAATGTTTGAAAAACTGAAATTAAACTAATTTAATTGTGTCTAACACATTAGTAGAGGAAAAAAAAGAAGACATAAAAGTCACTAAAGGTTTCAAAGTTGTCTTTAATCGTCATATTAATAACAATAACAATAATAATAATACTAATAGTACTAAATTTGCTTATATGCAAGCGCTTTATTAAGGTAACAGTTTTTTGGTTTCTTGCTTATATCTCGAAAACAGTTACTCCTATCAATTTTTATCTTTTTACTAAAATTAAAGCTGATAAAATTTCCTACAAAATAGTTATTTGCATTTTTCATATAAGACTAACCATTAGCGAGATATATGATTGAAAATAATTAATATTTAAAAAAAAGTGCTTTAACAGAAAATGTCTTGTGATTTAAAATAGACTTAATTTATTGGTTCTAATACTTTATTAGAAGAAGAAGAAAGTAACATAAAAGTCACTGAAGTCTTCAGAGTCGTTTTTAAATGCTGCAGTTTCGTCTTCGTCTCAAACATTGAAAACTGAATTACATTTTGGTTCAGTAACAGTCACAGTTTTCTTATTGGTTTTTTGCTTATATCTCGAAAACAGTTACTCCTATCAATTTTTATTTTTTTTTCAAAATTAAAGCTGATAAAATTTCCTACAAAATAGTTATTTGCATTTTTCTTGTAGGACCAACCATAAGCGAGTTATAGAGTTGGATATAAATAATATTTAACAAAAATTTGCTTTAAAATAAAATGTTTGAAAAACTGAAATTAAACTAATTTAATTGTGTCTAACACATTAGTAGAGGAAAAAGAAGAAGACATAAAAGTCACTAAAGGTTTCAAAGTTGTCTTAAATCGTCATATTAATATCAATAACATTAATAATAATAATACTAATAGTACTAAATTTGCTTATATGCAAACGCTTAATTAAGGTAACAGTGTTTTGGTTTCTGGCTTATATCTCGAAAACAGTTACTCCTATCAATTTTTATCTTTTTATTAAAATTCAAGCTGATAAAATTTCCTACAAAATAGTTATTTGCATTTTTTATGTAGGACTAACCATAAGCGAGATATAAGATTGAAAATAATTAATATTTAAAAAAAAAGTGCTTTAACAGAAAATGTCTTGTGATTTAAAATACACTTAATTTTTTAGGTCCAATACTTTATTAGAAAAAAAAGGGGGTGACATATAAGTCACTGAAGTCTTCAGAGTCGATTTTAAATGCTGCATTTTCGTCTTCGTCTCAAACATTGAAAACTGAATTACATTTTTATTCTGAAACGGTAACAGTTTTTACTTTGGTTTTTTGCTTATATCTCGAAAACAGTTACTGCTATCAATTTTTATCTTTCTTTCAAAATTAAAGCTGATAACATTTCCTACAAAATAGTTATTTGCATTTTTCTTGTAGGACCAACCATAAGCGAGTTATAAAGTTGGATATAAATAATATTTAACAAAAACTTGCTTAAAAATAAAATGTTTGAAATACTGAAATTAAACTAAATTAATTGTGTCTAACACTTTAGTAGAGAAAAAAGAAAAAGACATAAAAGTCACCAAAGTCTTCAGAATCGTTTTTAGTCGTCATATTGATAACAATAACATTAATAATAATAATACTAATAGTACTAAATCTGCTTATATGCAAGCGCTTTATTAAGGTAACAGTTTTTTGGTTTCTTGCTTATATCTCGAAAACAGTTACTCCTATCAATTTTTATCTTTTTACTAAAATTAAAGCTGATAAAATTTCCTACGAAATAGTTATTTGCATTTTTCTTGTAGGACCAAGCATAAGCGAGTTATAGAGATGGATTTAAATAATATTTAACAAAAATTTGCTTTAAAATAAAATGTTTGAAATACTGAAATTAAACTAAATTAATTGTGTCTAACACTTTAGTAGAGGAAAAAGAAGAAGACATAAAAGTCACTAAAGATTTCAGAGTCGTCTTTAATCGTCATATTAATAACAATAACATTAATAATAATAATACTAATAGTACTAAATTTGCTTATATGCAAACGCTTAATTAAGTTAATAGTTTTTTGGTTTCTTGCTTATATCTCGAAAACAGTTACTCCTAGCAATTTTTATTTTTTTACTAAAATTAAAGCTGATAAAATTTCCAACAAAATAGTTATTTGCATTTTTCATGTAGGACTAACCATAAGCGAGATGTAAGTTTGAAAATAATCAATATTTAAAAAAAAAGTGCTTTAACAGAAAATGTCTTGTGATTTAAAATACACTTAATTTAATGGGTCCAATACTTTATTAGAAGAAAAAGGAGGAGACATAAAAGTCACTGAAGTCTTCAGAGTCGATTTTAAATGCTGCATTTTCGTCTTTGTCTCAAACATTGAAAACTGAATTACATTTTTGTTCAGTAACAGTTACAGTTTTCTTATTGGTTTTTTGCTTATATCTCGAAAACAGTTACTCCTATAAATTTTTATCTTTTCTTCAAAATTAAAGCAGATAAAATTTCCTACAAAATAGTTTTTAGCATTTTTTTTAGGACCAACCATAAGCGAGTTATAGAGTTGGATATAAATAATCTTTAAGAAAAATTTGCTTTAAAATAAAATGTTTGAAAAACTGAAATTAAACTAATTTAATTGTGTCTAACACATTAGTAGAGGAAAAAAAAGAAGACATAAAAGTCACTAAAGGTTTCAAAGTTGTCTTTAATCGTCATATTAATAACAATAACAATAATAATAATACTAATAGTACTAAATTTGCTTATATGCAAGCGCTTTATTAAGGTAACAGTTTTTTGGTTTCTTGCTTATATCTCGAAAACAGTTACTCCTATCAATTTTTATCTTTTTACTAAAATTAAAGCTGATAAAATTTCCTACAAAATAGTTATTTGCATTTTTCATGTAAGACTAACCATTAGCGAGATATATGATTGAAAATAATTAATATTTAAAAAAAAGTGCTTTAACAGAAAATGTCTTGTGATTTAAAATACACTTAATTTATTGGGTCTAATACTTTATTAGAAGAAGAAGAAGAAAGTAACATAAAAGTCACTGAAGTCTTCAGAGTCGTTTTTAAATGCTGCAGTTTCGTCTTCGTCTCAAACATTGAAAACTGAATTACATTTTGGTTCAGTAACAGTCACAGTTTTCTTATTGGTTTTTTGCTTATATCTCGAAAACAGTTACTCCTATCAATTTTTATTTTTTTTTCAAAATTAAAGCTGATAAAATTTCCTACAAAATAGTTATTTGCATTTTTCTTGTAGGACCAACCATAAGCGAGTTATAGAGTTGGATATAAATAATATTTAACAAAAATTTGCTTTAAAATAAAATGTTTGAAAAACTGAAATTAAACTAATTTAATTGTGTCTAACACATTAGTAGAGAAAAAAGAAGAAGACATAAAAGTCACTAAAGGTTTCAAAGTTGTCTTTAATCGTCATATTAATAACAATAACATTAATAATAATAATACTAATAGTACTAAATTTGCTTATATGCAAACGCTTAATTAAGGTAACAGTGTTTTGGTTTCTGGCTTATATCTCGAAAACAGTTACTCCTATCAATTTTTATCTTTTTACTAAAATTCAAGCTGATAAAATTTCCTACAAAATAGTTATTTGCATTTTTCATGTAGGACTAATCTTAAGCGAGATATAAGTTTGATAATAATTAATATTTAAAAAAAAGTGCTTTAACAGAAAATGCCTTGTGATTTAAAATACAATAAAAACATTTACTATACAAAAGTTATAATCGGTTTTTAATAATAATAATAATAATAATAATAATAGCAATAAAAGTAATAATAATAATAATAATAATAATAATAATAGTAATAATAATAATAATAATAATAATAATAATAATAATAATAATAATAATAATAATAATAATACTTATAATAATGAATTTCTTTCTAAATTAAAGCTTAGTTTTTCTAAGGAAAAATGAAGCTTATTTTGTGTTATCTTAGCGTTTACTCATTTCTATGCAAGAGATCATCTGTGATCTGTGTTTTTAGGCAAGAAATTGTCTAAAATTAAAAACTCATTTTAAAACTGGTATAAAAACATTTACTATACAAAAGTTATAGTCGGTTTTTAATAATAATAATATTAATAATTGTTTTAATATTAATTTAGTTTAATTTCGGTTTTTCAAACATTTTATTTTATATCAAATGTTTGTTAAAGATTATTTATATCCAACTCTATAACTCGCTTATGGTTGGTCCTACAAAAAAAATGCAAAAAACTATTTTGTAAAAATTTTTATCAGCTTTAATTTTGAAGGAAAGATAAAAATTGATAGGCGTAACAGTTTTCGAGATATAAGCAAAAAACCAAAGTGAAAACTGTAACAGTTACTAAACAAAAATGTAATTCAGTATTTAATGTTTGAGACGAAGACGAAAATGCAGCATTTACTGTCACCTCCTTTTTTTTATAATTAAGTATTGGACCCAATAAAATAAGTGTATTTTAAATCACAAGACATTTTCTGATAAAGCACATTTTTTTTAATTATTAATTATTTTCAAACTTATATCTTGCTTATGGTTAGTTCTACATGAAAAATGCAAATAACGATTTTTAAGGAAATTTTATCTGCTTTAATTTTGGTGAAAAGGTAAAAATTGATAGGAGTAACTGTTTTCGAGATATAAGCAAACAACAAAAAAACTGTTACCTTAATTAAGCGCTTGCATATAAGCAAATTTAGTACTAATAGTATTGTTTTTATTATTGTTATTGTTATTAATATGACGACTAAAGACGATTCTGAAGACTTTAGAGACTTTTATGTCTCCTCCTTTTTCCTCTACTAAAGTGTTAGACACAATTAATTTAGTTTAATTTCGGTTTTTCAACATTTTATTTTAAAGTAAATTTTTGTTTAATATTATTTATATCCAACTCCTTAACTTGCTTATGCTTGGTCCTACAAGAAAAATGTAAATAACTATTTCGGTGTTATTGAGATATAAGCAAAAAACCAAAGTGAAAACTGTTACAGTTACTGAACAAAAATGTAATTCAGTTTTCAATGTTTGAGACGAAGACGAATATGCAGCATTTAAAAACGACTCTGAAGACTTCAGTGACTTTTATGTCATCTCTTTTTTCTTCTAATAAAGTATTGGACCCAGTAAATTAAGTGTATTTTAAATCACAAGACATTTTCTGTTAAAGCACTTTTTTTTTAAATATTAATTATTTTCAAACTTATATCTCGCTTATGGTTAGTCCTACATAAAAAATGCAAATAAATATTTTGTAGGAAATTTTATCAGCTTTAATTTTAGTAAAAAGATAAAAATTGATAGGAGTAACTGTTTTCGAGATATAAGCAAGAAACTGTTACCTTAATTAAGCGCTTGCATATAAGCAAATTTAGTAATATTAGTATTATTATTATTAATGTTATTGTTATTAATATGACGACTAAAAACGACTCTCAAGACTTTGGTGACTTTTATGTCTTCTCCTTTTTCCTCGACTAAAGTGTTAGTCTTAATTAATTTAGTTTAATTTCGGTTTTTCAAACATTTTATTTATTTTTATTTTTATAGGAGTAACAGTTTTCGAGATATAAGCAAAAAACCAATAAGAAAACTGTAACTGTTACTGAACAAAAATGTAATTCAGTTTTCAATGTTTGAGACAAAGACGAAAATGCAGCATTTAAAATCGACTCTGAAGACTTCAGTGACTTTTATGCCTCCTCTTTTTTCTTCTAATAAAGTATTGGACCCATTAAATTAAGTGTATTTTAAATCACAAGACATTTTCTGTTAAAGCACTTTTTTTTTAAATATTAATTATTTTCAAACTTATATCTCGCTTATGGTTAGTCCTACATGAAAAATGCAAATTACTATTTTGTAGGAAATTTTATCAGCTTTAATTTTAGTAAAAATTTAAAAATTGATAGGAGTAACTGTTTTCGAGATATAAGCAAGAAACCAAAAAACTGTTACCTTAATTAAGCGCTTGCATATAAGCAAATTTAGTAATATTAGTATTATTATTATTAATGTTATTGTTATTAATATGACGACTAAAAACGACTCTCAAGACTTTGGTGACTTTTATGTCTTCTCCTTTTTCCTCTACTAAAGTGTTAGTCTTAATTTAGTTTAATTTCGGTTTTTCAAACATTTTATTTTAAAGCAAATTTTTGTTAAAGATTATTTATATCCAACTCTATAACTCGCTTATGGTTGGTCCTACAAAAAAATGCAAATAACTATTTTGTAGGAAATTTTATCAGCTTTAATTTTGAAAAAAAGATAAAAATTGATAGGAGTAACTGTTTTCGAGATATAAGCAAGAAACCAAAAAACTGTTACCTTAATTAAGCGTTTGCATATAAGCAAATTTAGTACTATTAGTATTATTATTATTAATGTTATTGTTATTAATATGACGACTAAAGACGACTCTGAAACATTTAGTGACTTTTATGTCTTCTCCTTTTTCCTCTACTAAAGTGTTAGACACAATTAATTTAGTTTAATTCCGGTTTTTCAAGCATTTCATTTTAAAGCAAATTTTTGTTAAATATTATTTATATCCAACTCTATAACTCGTTTATGCTTGGTCCTACAAGAAAAATGTAAATAACTATTTTGTTAGAAATTTTATCAGCTTTAATTTTGAAAAAAAGATAAAAATTGATAGGAGTAACTGTTTTCGAGATATAAGCAAGAAACCAAAAAAATGTTACCTTAATAAAGCGCTTGCATATAAGCAGATTTAGTACTATTAGTATTATTATTATTAATGTTATTGATATTAATATGACGACTAAAAACGATTCTGAAGACTTTGGTGACTTTTATGTCTTTTTCTTTTTTCTCTACTAAAGTGTTAGACTCAATTAATTTAGTTTAATTTCGGTTTTTCAAACATTTTATTTAAAGCAAATTTTTGTTAAATATTATTTATATCCAACTCTATAACTCGCTTATGGTTGGTCCTACAAGAAAAATGCAAATAACTATTTTGTAGGAAGCTGTATCAGCTTTAATTTAAAAAAAAAAGATAAAAATTGATAGGAGTAACAGTTTTCGAGATATAAGCAAAAAACCAATAAGAAAACTGTAACAGTTACTGAACAAAAATGTAATTCAGTTTTCAATGTTTGAGACGAAGACGAAAATGCAGCATTTACAAACGACTCTGAAGACTTCAGTGACCTTTCTGTCACCGCTTTTTTCTTCTAATAAAGTATTGGACCCAATAAATTAAGTGTATTTTAAATCACAAGACATTTTCTGTTAAAGCACTTTTTTTTTAAATATTAATTATTTTCAAACTTATATCTCGCTTATGGTTAGTCCTACATAAAAAATGCAAATAACTATTTTATAGGAAATTTTATCAGCTTTAATTTTAGTAAAAAGATAAAAATTGATAGAAGTAACTGTTTTCGAAGTCTTCAGAGTTGTTTTTAGTACTAAATTTGCTTATATGCAAGCGCTTAATTAAGGTAACAGTTTTTTGGTTTCTTGCTTATATCTCGAAAACAGTTATTCCTATCAATTTTTATCTTTTTACTAAAATTAAAGCTGACAAAATTTCCTACAAAATAGTTATTTGCATTTTTCATGTAGGACTAACCATAAGCGAAATATAAGTTTGAAAATAATTAATATTTAAAAAAAGTGCTTTAACAGAAAATGTCTTGTGATTTAAAATACACTTAATTTATTGGGTCCAATACTTTATTAGAACAAAAAGGAGGTGACATAAAAATCACTGAAGTCTTCAGAGTCGTTTTTAAATGCTGCATTTTCGTTTTCGTCTCAAACATTAAAAACTGAATTACATTTGTGTTCAGTAACTGTAACAGTTTTCACTTTGGTTTTTTGCTTATATCTCGAAAACAGTTACTCCTAACAATTTTTATCTTTTTACTAAAATTAAAACTGATAAAATTTCCTACAAAATAGTTATTTGCATTTTTCATGTAGGACTAACCATAAGCGAGATATAAGTTTGAAAATAATTGATATTTAAAAAAAAAGTGCTTTAACAGAAAATGCCTTGTGATTTAAAATACACTTAATTTATTGGGTCCAATACTTTATTAGAAGAAAAAGGAGGTGACATAAAAGTCACTGAAGTCTTCAGAGTCGATTTTAAATGCTGCATTTTCGTCTTTGCCTCAAACATTGAAAACTGAATTATATTTTTGTTCAGTAACAGTTACAGTTTTCTTATTGGATTTTTGCTTATATCTCGAAAACTGTTACTCTTATCAATTTTTATCTTTCTTTCAAAACTAATGCTGATAAAATTTCCTACAAAATCGTTATTTGCATTTTTTTTGTAGGACCAACCATAAGCGAGTTATAGAGTTGGATATAAATAATATATAACAAAAATTTGCTTTAACAGAAAATGTCTTGTGATTTAAAATACACTTAATTTATTGGGTCCAATACTTAATTAGAAGAAAAAGGAGGTGACAGTAAATGCTGCATTTTCGTCTTCGTCTCAAACATTGAAAACTGACATACATTTTTGTTCAGTAACTGTTACAGTTTTCACTTTGGTTTTTTTCTTATATCTCGAAAACAGTTACTCCTATCAATTTTTATCTTTCATTCAAAATTAATGCTGATAAAATTTTCTACAAAATAGTTATTTGCATTTTTCTTGTAGGACCAACCATAAGCGAGTTATAGTGTTGGATATAAATAATATATAACAAAAATTTGCTTTAAAATAAAATGTTTGAAAAGCTGAAATTAAACTAAATTAATTGTGTCTAACACTCTAGTAGAGGAAAAAGGAGGAGACATAAAAGTCACTAAAGTCTTAGAGTTGTCTTTAGTCGTCATATTAATAACAATAACCTTTATAATAACAATACTAGTAGTACTAAATTTGCTTATATGCAAGCGCTTAATTAAGGTAACAGTTTTTTTGTTTTTTGCTTATATCTCGAAAACAGTTTCTCCTATCAATTTTTACCTTTTCACCAAAATTAAAGGTGATAAAATTTCCTACAAAATAGTTATTTGCATTTTTTATGTAGAACTACCCATAAGCGAGATATAAGTTTGAAAATAATTAATAATTAAAAAAGAATGTGATTTAACAAAAAATGTTTTGTGATTTAAAATACACTTAATTTTATGGGTCCAATACTTAATTAGAAGAAAAAGGAGGTGACAGTAAATGCTGCATTATCGTCTTCGTCTCAAACATTGAAAACTGAATTACATTTTTGTTCAGTAACAGTTACAGTTTTCTTATTGGTTTTTTGCTTATATCTTGAAAACAGTTACTCCTATCAATTTTTATCTTTTTTTCAAAATTAAAGCTAATAAAATTTTCTACAAAATAGTTATTCGCATTTTTTTTGTAGGACCAACCATAAGCGAGTTATAGAGTTGGATATAAATAATCTTTAACAAAAATTTGCTTTAAAATAAAATGTTTGAAAAACCGAAATTAAACTTAATTAATTGTGTCTAACACTTTAGTAGAGGAAAAAGAAGAAGACATAAAAGTCACCAAAGTCTTCAAAGTTGTTTTTAGTACTAAATTTGCTTATATGCAAGCCCTTAATTAAGGTTATGGTTAGTTCTACATGAAAAATGCAAATAACTATTTTGTAGGAAATTTTATCACCTTTAATTTTGGTAAAAAAGTAAAAATTGATAGGAGTAACTGTTTTCGAGATATAAGCAAAAAACAAAAAAACTGTTACCTTAAGTAAGCGCTTGCATATAAGCAAATTTAGTACTACTAGTATTGTTATTATAAATGTTATTGTTATTAATATGACGACTAAAGACAACTCTAAGACTTTAGTGACTTTTATGTCTCCTCCTTTTTCCTCTACTAAAGTGTTAGACACAATTAATTTAGTTTAATTTCAGATTTTCAAACATTTTATTTTAAAGCAAATTTTTGTTAAATATTAAAAACTATAAAATGGCTTAGATTGCCTAAAAACACAGATCACACATGATCTTTTGCATAGAAATGAGAAAACGCTCATGTAACACACAAAATAAGCTTCATTTTTCCTTATTAAAAGTATTATTATTATTATTACTTATGTTACTATTACTATTATTATTATTATTATTATTATTATTATTATTATTACTATTATTTTTATTATTATTATTACTATTATTATTATTATTATTATTATTAATATTATTATTATTAAAAACCGATTATAACTTTTGTATAGTAAATGTTTTTATACCAGTTTTAAAATGAGTTATTAATTTTAGACAATTTCTTGCCTAAAAACACAGATCACAGATGATCTCTTGCATAGAAATGATAAAACGCTCAGATAACACAAAATAAGCATCATTTTTGCTTAGAAAAACTAAGCTTTAATTTAGAAAGAAATTCATTATTATAAGTATTATTATCATTATTATTATTATTATTATTATTATAATTATTATTTCTTTTATTACTATTATTATTATTATTATTATTATTATTATTATTATTATTATTATTATTAACTTTTGTATAGTAAATGTTTTTATACCAGTTTTAAAATGAGTTATAATTTTATTCAATTTCTTGCCTAAAAACACAGATCACAGATAATCTCTTGCATAGAAATGAGAAAACGCTCAGATAACACAAAATAAGCATCATTTTTGCTTAGAAAACTAAGCTTACTTTTATTACTATTATTATTTTCATTATTATTATTATTAATATTATTATTATTATTACTATTATTATTATTATTATTATTATTATTATTATTATTGTTATTATTATTATTGTTAAAAACTTATATTAAACAGACGAAAACGTCGTATTCTGACACAAAAAAACGAATTACGTTATAGACTTGACGAGAACAGCGTATCTCAGACTCTTATAGGACTCTTATAGGGTCAAAAAGTATCAGTTTGGATTAAAACAAATTATTTTTGTTGAGTCTCAGTCTGAATTGTTTATCAGTTCAAACAAAAACGGCTTATTTTAGACGATCTTTTGCTTTGAACAAGAAAAATTACATCGAACAGATTAAAAACGTATTAATCTGGCATAAAAGAACAATTTATGTATCACTTTGGATAAAGGCAGCTAATCCTATTCGTTTCATTGCTCAAAATAGACAAAATTGTTAATAAATCTAACAAAAACGCTGTATTCTAGCACAAAATACTAATTACATTATAGTTTCGACGAGAATAGCTTATTTGGAATGATTCTATGCTTCCACACGAGTAAATTTTTATTAAACAGATGCCAAACATCATGTTTTGTCCTATAAAGACATTTTATATTGCAGTTTGTATTAAAACAAAATATTTTCGTTGATTCTTTGTTAGAAGCAGCAAACCTAACATTAAAGAATCTGAAAACTTTGTATTCGGACACAAACCACCGAATTTTGTATCAGTTTAGACAAAAACCGTTGATTTTCGACAATATTTTGCTTTGAACAAGAAAACTTATATCAAACTGACTAAAAACGTCTTATTTTAGCACAAAACAAAAGATTTGCGTTATAGTCTTAACTAGAGCTGTTAATTTCAAACGGTTCTATGCTTTGAAACGAGTAAACTTTCACTGTACAGAGGAAAAACATCTTATTTCGCCTTTTAAAAACGATTCATGCCACAGTTTGGATAAAAACCAATTATTTTCGTTAATTCATTGTTACAAACATGAAACCTTACATCAAAGTAACTGAAAACCCCTTATTCAGGCACAGAAATTCGAATTACGTTTCAGTCTGGACAAAAACTGCTTACTTTAGACGATCCTTTGTTTTGAATACAAAAACTTACATTAAAAAGAATAAAAACGTCTTATTCTGGCTGAAAACTGCAAATTATATATTACTCTAGATAAAAGCAATTTATCCTGATTACTCCTTTACTTAGAATAGAGTAAACTTGTATAAAACTTAATGAAAACTTTAAATTTTGTCTCAAAGAAATAATTTACGTTATAGTCTTGAACGATTTTATGATTCGAAACTAATGAACTTTTATGGAGCAGATGCAAAACCACATATTACCATATAAAGCGTTGTTTTAAAGCAAATTATTACCTTTTGCAACAAGAAATTTCCCGTCAAAGAAACTGAAAACATCGTATCCATGCACAAATATCGAATTACGTATCAGTTTAGGCAAATACAGCTTATTTTAAACGATTCCTTGCTATAAACAAGAAAAATTTTATCAAACATATTGAAAATGTCTTATTCTCGAAAATAAGAGCAAACTATGTATCAGTTTTAACAAAAGCGGATCACTCTGTTTGCTTAGAGTAGAGTAAACTACTTTAAAACGTAATGAAAACTCTATATTCAAGCTCAAAAGAACAAATTACGTTATAGTTTTGACAAAAAAAAATTATTTCGGAGGACTACATACTTCGAAGTAAGCAAACTTTAATTGAACAAGTGCAAAAGCTAATACTTTGCTTTAAAATAACGATTTATGTGGTAATATGGTATTTTGCATCTGTCCTATAAAAGATTACTCGTTTCGCTCCATTGAATCATTCGAAATAAATTATTTTGACACAACAACAACGAAAATAATTTTTTTGTTTAAACTGTAACATGTCGTTTTTATTAAACGAACTAAGACGTTTGGCATCTGTTTAGTAAAAGTTTTCTCGTTTGGAGGCATAAAATCGTTTGAAACTAACAGTTCTGGTCAAAACTATAACGTAAATTATTTCTTTGAGACGAAATTTAAAGTTTTCATTTAGTTTTATACAAGTTTGCTCTATTCTAAGCAAAGGAGTAATCAGGATAAACTGCATTTATTCAAAGTAATACATAATTTGCAGTTTTGAGCCAGAATAAGACGTTTTTAATCTTTTTAATATAAGTTTTCGTGTTCAAAAGAAAGAATCGTCTAAAATAAGCAATTTGTGTCCAGACTGAAACGTAATTTGATTTTCTGGGCCTGAATAAGAGGTTTTCAGTTTCTTTGATGTAAGGTTTCTTGTTTGTAACAATGAATAAACGAAAATCATTGGTTTTAATCCAAACTGTGACATAAATCGTTTTTTAAAGGCGAAATCAGACGTTTTGCCTCTGTTCAGTGAAAGTATACTGGTTTCAAAGCATAGAATCGTTTGAAATTAACAGTTCTCGTCAAGACTATAACGCAAATCTTTAAAGTGATACAAAGAAATAATTTACGTTATAGTTTTGACCAGAACTGTTAATTTCAAACGATTTTATGCCCCCAAACGAGAAAACTTTCACTAAACAGATGCCAAACGTATTAGTTCGTTTTATAAAAGCGACTTATGTTACAGTTTAAACAAAAACAAATTATTTTCGTTGTTGTTGTGTCAAAATAATTTATTTCGAATGATTCAATGGAGCGAAACGAGTAAACTTTTATAGGACAGATGCAAAATACCATATTACCACATAAATCGTTATTTTAAAGCAAAGTATTAGCTTTTGCACATGTTCAATTAAAGTTTGCTTACTTCGAAGTATGTAATCGTCCGAAATATTTTTTTTTGTCAAAACTATAACGTAATTTGTTCTTTTGAGCTTGAATATAGAGTTTTCATTACGTTTTATAGTAGTTTACTCTACTCTAAGCATAGAATCAAACAGAGTAATCCGCTTTTGTTAAAATTGATACATAATTTGCTCTTATTTTCGAGAATAAGACGTTTTCAATATGCTTGATAAAATTTTTCTTGTTTATAGCAAGGAATCGTTTAAAATAAGCTGTATTTGCCTAAACTGATACGTAATTCGATATTTATGTATGAATACGAACGAAGTTTTCAGTTTCTTTGACGTAAAATTTCTTGTTGCAAAAGGTAATACTTTGCTTTAAAACAACGCTTTATATGGTAATATGTGGTTTTGCATCTGCCCCATAAAAGTTCATTAGTTTCGAATCATAATTTCGTTTGAAATAAACAGTGCTGGTCAAAACTTTAACGTAAATTATTTCTTTGAGACGAAATTTAAAGTTTTCATTAAGTTTTATACAAGTTTACTCTATTCTAAGTAAAGGAGTAATCAGGATAAATTGCTGTTATCTAGAGTAATATATAATTTGCAGTTTTTAGCCAGAATAAGACGTTTTTAATCTTTTTAATGTAAGTTTTCGTGTTCAAAACAAAGGATCGTCTAAAATAAACAGTTTTTGTCCAGACTGAAACGTAATTCGAATTTCTGTGCCTAAATAAGGGGTTTTCAGTTTCTTTGATGTAAGGTTTCTTGTTTGTAACAATGAATTAACAAAAATAATTGGTTTTTATCCAAATTGTGGCATGAATCAGCTTTAAAACTATAACGCAAATCTTTTGTTTTGTGCTAAAATAAGACGTTTTTAGTCAGTTTGATATAAGTTTTCTTGTTCAAAGCAAAATATTGTCGAAAATCAACCGTTTTTGTCTAAACTGGTACAAAATTTGGTGGTTTGTGTCCGAATACAAAGTTTTCAGATTCTTTAATGTTAGGTTTGCTGCTTCTAACAAAGAATCAACGAAAATATTTTGTTTTAATACAAACTGCAATATAAAATGTCTTTATAGGACAAATCATGATGTTTGGCATCTGTTTAATAAAAATTTACTCGTTTGGAAGCATGAATCTTTCCAAATAAGCTATTCTCGTCGAAACTATAATGTAATTAGTATTATGTGCTAGAATACAGCGTTTTTGTTAGATTTATTAACAATTTTGTCTATTTTAAGCAATGAAACGAATAGGATTAACTGCCTTTATCCAAAGTGATACATAAATTGCTCTTTTATGCCATATTAATACGTTTTTAGTCTGTTCGATGTAAGTTTTCTTGTTCAAAGCAAAAGATCGTCTAAAATAAGCCGTTTTTGTTTGAACTGATGAACAATTCAGACTGAGAGTCAACAAAAATAATTTGTTTTAATCCAAATTGATACTTTTTGACCCTATAAGAGTCCTATAAGAGTCCGAAATACGCCGTTCTCGTCAAGTCTATAACGTAATTCGTTTTTTTGTGTCAGAATACGACGTTTTCTGTCTGTTTAATATAATTTTTTAATAATAATAATAATAATAACAATAATAATAATAATAATAATAATAATAAAAATAATATTAATAATAATAATAATAATAATAATAATAATAATAATAATAATAATAGTAATAAAAGTAAGCTTAGTTTTTTAAGCAAAAATGAAGCTTATTTTGTGTGTTATATGAGCGTTTTCTCATTTCTATGCAAGAAATCATCTGTGATCTTTATTTTTAGGCAAGAAATTGTTTAAAATTAATAACTCATTTTAAAACTGGTATAAAAACATTTACTATAAAAAAGTTAATAATAATAATAATAATAATAATAGTAATAATAATAATAAAAATAATAATAATAGTAATAAAAGTAAGCTTAGTTTTCTAAGCAAAAATGAAGCTTATTTTGTGTGTTATATGAGCGTTTTCTCATTTCTATGCAAGAGATCATCTGTGATCTGTGTTTTTAGGCAAGAAATTGAATAAAATTATAACTCATTTTAAAACTGGTATAAAAACATTTACTATACAAAAGTTAATAATAATAATAATAATAATAATAATAATAATAATAATAATAATAATAATAATAATAATAGTAATAAAAGAAATAATAATGATAATAATAATAATAATAATAATGATAATAATACTTATAATAATGAATTTCTTTCTAAATTAAAGCTTAGTTTTTCTAAGCAAAAATGATGCTTATTTTGTGTTATCTGAGCGTTTTCTCATTTCTATGCAAGAGATCATCTGTGATCTGTTTTTAGGCAAGAAATTGTCTAAAATCAATAACTCATTTTAAAACTGGTATAAAAACATTTACTATACAAAAGTTATAAACGGTTTTTAATAATAATAATAATAATAATAATAATAATAATAATAATAATAATAATAATAGTAATAATGATAATAAAAATAATAGTAATAATAATAATAATAATAAAAATAATAGTAGTAATAAAAGTAAGTTTAGTTTTCTAAGCAAAAATGAAGCTTATTTTGTGTTACATGAGCTTTTCTCATTTCTATGCAAAAGATCATGTGTGATCTGTGTTTTTAGGCAATCTAAGCCATTTTATAGTTTTTAATATTTAACAAAAATTTGCTTTAAAATAAAATGTTTGAAAAACTGAAATTAAACTAAATTAATTGTGTCTAACACTTTAGTAGAGGAAAAAGGAGGAGACATAAAAGTCACTAAAGTCTTAGAGTTGTCTTTAGTCGTCATATTAATAACAATAACATTTATAATAACAATACTAGTAGTACTAAATTTGCTTATATGCAAGCGCTTAATTAAGGTAACAGTTTTTTTGTTTTTTTGCTTATTTCTCGAAAACAGTTACTCCTATCAATTTTTACTTTTTCACCAAAATTGAAGGTGATAAAATTTCCTACAAAATAGTTATTTGCATTTTTCATGTAGAACTAACCATAAGCGAGATATAAGTTTGAAAATAATTAATAATTAAAAAAAAGTGTTTTAACAGAAAATGTCTTGTGATTTAAAATACACTTAATTTATTGGGTCCAATACTTTATTAGAAGAAAAAGGAGGTGACATAAAAGTCACTGAAGTCTTCAGAGACGTTTTTAAATGCTGCATTTTTGTCTTAATCTCAAACATTGAAAACTGAATTACATTTTTGTTCAGTAACAGTTACAGTTTTCTTATTGGTTTTTTGCTTATATCTCGAAATCAGTTCCTCCTATCAAATTTTATCTTTCTTTCAAAATTAAAGCTGATAAAATTTCCAACAAAATAGTTATTTACATTTTTCTTGTAGGACCAAGCATAAACGAGTTATAGAGTTGGATATAAATAATATTTAACAAAAATTTGCTTTAAAATAAAATGCTTGATAAACCGGAATTAAACTAAATTAATTGTGTCTAACACTTTAGTAGAGGAAAAAGGAGAAGACATAAAAGTCACTAAATGTTTCAGAGTCGTCTTTAGTCGTCATATTAATAACAATAACATTAATAATAATAATAATACTAATAGTACTAAATTTGCTTATATGCAAACGCTTAATTAAGATAACAGTTTTTTGGTTTCTTGCTCATATCTCGAAAACAGTTACTCCTATCAATTTTTATCTTTTTACTAAAATTAAAGCTGATAAAATTTCCTACAAAATACTTATTTGCATTTTTTTGTAGGACCAACCACAAGCGAGTTATAGAGTTGGATATAAATAATCTTTAACAAAAATTTGCTTTAAAATAAAATGTTTGAAAAATCGAAATTAAACTAAATTAAGTGTGTCTAACACTTTAGTAGAGAAAAAAGGAGGAGACATAAAAGTCACTAAAGTTATAGAGTTGTCTTTAGTCGTCATGTTAATAACAATAACATTTATAATAACAATACTAGTAGTACTAAATTTGCTTATATGCAAGCGCTTAATTAAGGTAACAGTTTTTTTGTTTTTTGCTTATATCTCGAAAACAGTTACTCCTATCAATTTTTACTTTTTCACCAAAATTAAAGGTGATAAAATTTCCTACAAAATAGTTATTTGCATTTTTCATGTAGAACTAACCATAAGCGAGATATAAGTTTGAAAATAATTAATAATTAAAAAAAAGTGTTTTAACAGAAAATGTCTTGTGATTTAAAATACACTTAATTTATTGGGTCCAATACTTTATTAGAAGAAAAAGGAGGTGACATAAAAGTCACTGAAGTTTTCAGAGTCGTTTTTAAATGCTGCATTTTATACACTTAATTTATTGGGTTCAATACTTTATTAGAAAAAGGAGGTGACATAAAAGTCCCTGAAGTCTTCAGAGACGATTTTAAATGCTGCATTTTCGTCTTTGTTTCAAACATTGAAAACTGAATTACATTTTTGTTCAGTAACAGTTACAGTTTTCTTATTGGTTTTTTGCTAATATCTCGAAAATAGTTACTTCTATCAATTTTTATCTTTCTTTCAAAATTAAAGCTGATAAAATTTTCTACAAAATAGTTATTTGCATTTTTTTTGTAGGACCAACCATAACCGAGTTATAGAGTTGGATATAAATAATCTTTAACAAAAATTTGCTTTAAAATAAAATGTTTGAAAAACCGAAATTAAACTAAATTAATTGTGTCTAACACTTTAGTAGAAGAAAAAGGAGAAGACATAAAAGTTACCAAAGTCTTCAGAGTTGTTTTTAGTACTAAATTTGCTTATATGCAAGCCCTTAATTAAAGTAACAGTTTTTTGGTTTCTTGCTTATATCTCGAAAACAGTTACTCCTATCAATTTTTATCTTTTCACTAAAATTAAAGCTGATAAAATTTCCTACAAAACAGTTGTTTGCATTTTTCATGTAGGACTAACCATAAGCGTGATTTTAAATCACAAGACATTTTCTGTTAAAGCACATTTTTTTTTTAATATTAATTATTTTCAAACTTATATCTCGCTTATGGTTAGTCCTACATGAAAAATGCAAATAACTATTTTGTAGGAAATTTTATCAGCTTTAATTTTAGTGAAAAGATACAAATTGATAGGAGTAACTGTTTTCGAGGTATAAGCAAGAAACCAAAAAACTGTTACTTCAATTAAGGGCTTGCATATAAGCAAATTTAGTACTAAAAACAACTGTGAAGACTTTGGTAACTTTTATGTCTTCTCCTTTTTCTTCTACTAAACTGTTAGACACAATTAATTTAGTTTAATTTCGGTTTTTCAAACATTTTATTTTAAAGCAAATTTTTGTTAAAGATTATTTATATCCAACTCTATAACTGGCTTATGGTTGGTCCTACAAAAAAAATGCGAATAACTATTTTGTAGAAAATTTTATCAGCTTTAATTTTGAAAGAAAGATAAAAATTGATAGGAGTAACAGTTTTCGAGATATAAGCAAAAAACCAATAAGAAAACTGTAACTGTTACTGAACAAAAATGTAATTTAGTTTTCAATGTTTGAGACGAAGACGAAAATGCAGCATTTAAAATCGACTCTGAAGACTTCAGTGACTTTTATGTCACCTCCTTTTTCTTCTAATAAAGTATTGGACCCAATTAATTTAGTTTAATTTCGGTTTTTCAAACATTTTATTTTAAAGCAAATTTTTCTTAAAGATTATTTATATCCAACTCTATAACTCGCTTATGGTTGGTCCTACAAAAAAAAAATGTTAAAAACTATTTTGTAGGAAATTTTATCAGCTTTAATTTTGAAGAAAAGATAAAAATTTATAGGAGTCACAGTTTTCGAGATATAAGCAAAAAACCAAAGTGAAAATTGTAACCGTTACTGAACAAAAATGTAATTCAGTTTTCAATGTTTGAGACGAAGACGAAAATGCAGAATTTAAATACGACTCTGAAAACTTCAGTGACTTTTAAGTCACCTCCTTTTTTTTCTAATAAAGTATTGGACTCAATAAATTAAGTGTATTTTAAATAACAAGACATTTTCTGTTAAAGCACTTTTTTTTTAAATATTGATTATTTTCAAACTTACATCTCGCTTATGGTTAGTCCTACATGAAAAATGCAAATAACTATTTTGTTGGAAATTTTATCAGCCTTAATTTTAGTAAAAAGATAAAAATTGATAGGAGTAACTGTTTTCGAGATATAAGCCAGAAACCAAAACACTGTTACCTTAATTAAGCGTTTGCATATAAGCAAATTTAGTACTATTAGTATTATTATTATTAATGTTATTGTTATTAATATGACGATTAAAGACAACTTTGAAACCTTTAGTGACTTTTATGTCTTTTTCTTTTTCCTCTACTAATGTGTTAGACACAATTAAATTAGTTTAATTTCAGTTTTTCAAACATTTTATTTTAAAGCAAATTTTTGTTAAATATTATTTATATCCAACCCTATAACTCGCTTATGGTTGGTCCTACAAGAAAAATGCAAATAACTATTTTGTAGGAAATTTTATCAGCTTTAATTTTGAAAAATAAATAAAAATTGATAGGAGTAACTGTTTTCGAGATATAAGCAAAAAACCAATAAGAAAACTGTGACTGTTACTGAACCAAAATGTAATTCAGTTTTCAATGTTTGAGACGAAGACGAAACTGCAGCATTTAAAAACGACTCTAAAGACTTCAGTGACTTTTATGTCACTTTCTTCTTCTTCTAATAAAGTATTAGACCCAATAAATTAAGTGTATTTTAAATCACAAGACATTTTCTGTTAAAGCACTTTTTTTTAAATATTAATTATTTTCAATCATATATCTCGCTTATGGTTAGTCTTACATGAAAAATGCAAATAACTATTTTGTAGGAAATTTTATCAGCTTTAATTTTAGTAAAAAAATAAAATTTGATAGGAGTAACTGTTTTCGAGATATAAGCAAGAAACCAAAAAACTGTTACCTTAATAAAGCGCTTGCATATAAGCAAATTTAGTACTATTAGTATTATTATTATTAATGTTATTGTTATTAATATGACGATTAAAGACAACTTTGAAACCTTTAGTGACTTTTATGTCTTCTTCTTTTTCCTCTACTAATGTGTTAGACACAATTAAATTAGTTTAATTTTAGTTTTTCAAACATTTTATTTTAAAGCAAATTTTTCTTAAAGATTATTTATATCCAACTCTATAACTCGCTTATGGTTGGTCCTACAAAAAAAATGCTAAAAACTATTTTGTAGGAAATTTTATCAGCTTTAATTTTGAAGAAAAGATAAAAATTTATAGGAGTAACTGTTTTCGAGATATAAGCAAAAAACCAAAGTGAAAATTGTAACCGTTACTGAACAAAAATGTAATTCAGTTTTCAATGTTTGAGACGAAGACGAAAATGCAGCATTTAAAATCGACTCTGAAGACTTCAGTGACTTATATGTCACCCCTTTTTTTTCTAATAAAGTATTGGACCTAATAAATTAAGTGTATTTTAAATCACAAGGCATTTTCTGTTAAAGCACTTCTTTTTTAAATATTAATTATTTTCAATCTTATATCTCGCTAATGGTTAGTCCTACATAAAAAATGCAAATAACTATTTTGTAGGAAATTTTATCAGCTTGAATTTTAGTAAAAAGATAAAAATTGATAGGAGTAACTGTTTTCGAGATATGAGCAAGAAACCAAAACACTGTTACCTTAATTAAGCGTTTGCATATAAGCAAATTTAGTACTATTAGTATTATTATTATTAATGTTATTGTTATTAATATGACGATTAAAGACAACTTTGAAACCTTTAGTGACTTTTATGTCTTCTTCTTTTTCCTCTACTAAAGTGTTAGACACAATTAAATTAGTTTAATTTCAGTTTTTCAAACATTTTATTTTAAAGCAAATTTTTGTTAAATATTATTTATATCCAACTCTATAACTCGCTTATGGTTGGTCCTACAAGAAAAATGCAAATAACTACTTTGTAGGAAATTTTATCAGCTTTAATTTTGAAAGAAAGATAAAAATTGATAGGAGTAACTGTTTTCGAGATATAAGCAAAAAACCAATAAGAAAACTGTGACTGTTACTGAACAAAAATGTAATTCGGTTTTCAATGTTTGAGACGAAGACGAAACTGCAGCATTTAAAAACGACTCTGAAGACTTCAGTGACTTTTATGTCACTTCCTTTTTTTTCTAATAAAGTATTGGACCCAATAAATTAAGTGTATTTTAAATCACAAGACATTTTCTGTTAAAGCACTTTTTTTTTAAATATTAATTATTTTCAATCATATATCTCGCTTATGGTTAGTCCTACATGAAAAATGCAAATAACTATTTTGTAGGAAATTTTATCAGCTTGAATTTTAGTAAAAAGATAAAAATTGATAGGAGTAACTGTTTTCGAGATATGAGCAAGAAACCAAAACACTGTTACCTTAATTAAGCGTTTGCATATAAGCAAATTTAGTACTATTATTATTATTATTATTAATGTTATTGTTATTAATATGACGATTAAAGACAACTTTGAAACCTTTAGTGACTTTTATGTCTTCTTCTTCTTCCTCTACTAAAGTGTTAGACACAATTAAATTAGTTTAATTTCAGTTTTTCAAACATTTTATTTTAAAGCAAATTTTTGTTAAATATTATTTATATCCAACTCTATAACTCGCTTATGGTTGGTCCTACAAGAAAAATGCAAATAACTATTTTGTAGGAAATTTTATCAGCTTTAATTTTGACAGAAAGATAGAAATTGATAGGAGTAACTGTTTTCGAGATATAAGCAAAAAACCAATAAGAAAACTGTGACTGTTACTGAACAAAAATGTAATTCAGTTTTCAATGTTTGAGACGAAGACGAAACTGCAGCATTTAAAAACGACTCTGAAGACTTCAGTGACTTTTATGGCACTTCCTTTTTCTTCTAATAAAGTATTGGACCCAATAAATTAAGTGTATTTTAAATCACAAGACATTTTCTGTTAAAGCACTTTTTTTTTAAATATTAATTATTTTCAATCATATATCTCGCTTATGGTTAGTCCTACATGAAAAATGCAAATAACTATTTTGTAGGAAATTTTATCAGCTTAAATTTTAGTAAAAAGATAAAAATTGATAGGAGTAACTGTTTTCGAGATATAAGCAAGAAACCAAAACACTGTTACCTTAATTAAGCGTTTGCATATAAGCAAATTTAGTACTATTAGTTTTATTATTATTA
Source organism: Tribolium castaneum (assembly GCF_031307605.1). NCBI lineage: Eukaryota > Metazoa > Arthropoda > Insecta > Coleoptera > Tenebrionidae > Tribolium > Tribolium castaneum. The sequence goes on from NW_026986634.1 coordinate 1,007,314, forward strand.
ATGTTATTGTTATTAATATGACAACTAAAGACGACTCTGAAACCTTTAGTGACTTTTATGTCTTTTCCTTTTTCCTCTACTAAAGTGCTAGACACAATTAAATTAGTATAATTTCAGTTTTTCAAACATTTTATTTTAAAGCAAATTTTTGTTAAATATTATTTATATCCAACTTTATAACTCGCTTATGGTTGGTCCTACAAGAAAAATGCAAATAACTATTTTGTAGGAAATTTTATCAGCTTTAATTTTAAAAAGAAGACAAAAATTTATAGGAGTAACTGTTTTCGAGATATAAGCAAGAAACCAAAAAACTGTTACCTTAATAAAGCGCTTGCATATAAGCAGATTTAGTACTATTATTATTATTATTATTAATGTTATTGTTATTAATATGACGACTAAAAACGATTCTGAAGACTTTGGTGACTTTTATGTCTTTTTCTTTTTTCTCTACTAAAGTGTTAGACACAATTAATTTAGTTTAATTTCAGTATTTCAAACATTTTATTTTTAAGCAAGTTTTTGTTAAATATTATTTATATCCAACTTTATAACTCGCTTATGGTTGGTCCTACAAGAAAAATGCAAATAACTATTTTGTAGGAAATGTTATCAGCTTTAATTTTGAAAGAAAGATAAAAATTGATAGGAGTAACTGTTTTCGAGATATAAGCAAAAAACCAAAGTAAAAACTGTTACCGTTTCAGAACAAAAATGTAATTCAGTTTTCAATGTTTGAGACGAAGACGAAAATGCAGCATTTAAAATCGACTCTGAAGACTTCAGTGACTTATATGTCACCCCCTTTTTTTCTAATAAAGTATTGGACCTAATAAATTAAGTGTATTTTAAATCACAAGACATTTTATGTTAAAGCACTTCTTTTTTAAATAATAATTATTTTCAATCTTATATCTCGCTTATGGTTAGTCCTACATAAAAAATGCAAATAACTATTTTGTAGGAAATTTTATCAGCTTGAATTTTAGTAAAAAGATAAAAATTGATAGGAGTAACTGTTTTCGAGATATAAGCAAGAAACCAAAACACTGTTACCTTAATTAAGCGTTTGCATATAAGCAAATTTAGTACTATTAGTATTATTATTATTAATGTTATTGTTATTAATATGACGATTAAAGACAACTTTGAAACCTTTAGTGACTTTTATGTCTTCTTCTTTTTCCTCTACTAAAGTGTTAGACACAATTAAATTAGTTTAATTTCAGTTTTTCAAACATTTTATTTTAAAGCAAATTTTTGTTAAATATTATTTATATCCAACTCTATAACTCGCTTATGGTTGGTCCTACAAGAAAAATGCAAATAACTATTTTGTAGGAAATTTTATCAGCTTTAATTTTAAAAAAAAGATAAAAATTGATAGGAGTAACTGTTTTCGAGATATAAGCAAGAAACCAAAAAAATGTTACCTTAATAAAGCGCTTGCATATAAGCAGATTTAGTACTATTAGTATTATTATTATTAATGTTATTGATATTAATATGACGACTAAAAACGATTCTGAAGACTTTGGTGACTTTTATGTCTTTTTCTTTTTTCTCTACTAAAGTGTTAGACTCAATTAATTTAGTTTAATTTCGGTTTTTCAAACATTTTATTTAAAGCAAATTTTTGTTAAATATTATTTATATCCAACTCTATAACTCGCTTATGGTTGGTCCAACAAGAAAAATGCAAATAACTATTTTGTAGGAAGCTTTATCAGCTTTAATTTTAAAAGAAAGATAAAAATTGATAGGAGTAACTGTTTTCGAGATATAAGCAAAAAACCAATAAGAAAACTGTAACAGTTACTGAACAAAAATGTAATTCAGTTTTCAATGTTTGAGACGAAGACGAAAATGCAGCATTTACAAACGACTCTAAAGACTTCAGTGACCTTTCTGTCACCGCTCATTTCTTCTAATAAAGTATTGGACCCAATAAATTAAGTGTATTTTAAATCACAAGACATTTTCTGTTGAAGCACTTTTTTTTAAATTTTAATTATTTTCAAACTTATATCTCGCTTATGGTTAGTCCTACATTAAATATGCAATTAACTATTTTGTAGGAAATTTTATCAGCTTTAATTTTAGTAAAAAGATAAAATCTGATAGGAGTAACTGTTTTCGAGATATAAGCAAGAAACCAAAAAATTTTTACCTGAATTAAGCGCTTGCATATAAGCAAATTTAGTACTATTAGTATTATTATTATTAATGTTATTGTTATTAATATGACGACTAAAAACGATTCTGAAGACTTTGGTGACTTTTATGTCTTTTTTTTTCTCTACTAAAGTGTTAGACACAATTAATTTAGTTTAATTTCAGTATTTCAAACATTTAATTTTTAAGCAAGTTTTTGTTAAATATTATTTATATCCAACTTTATAACTCGCTTATGGTTGGTCCTACAAGAAAAATGCAAATAACTATTTTGTAGGAAATTTTATCAGTTTTATTTTGAAAAAAAGATAAAAACTGATAGGAGTAATTGTTTTCGAAATATAAGCAAAAAACCAAAGTGAAAACTGTTACCGTTTCAGAACAAAAATGTAATTCAGTTTTCAATGTTTGAGACGAAGACGAAAATGCAGCATTTACAATCGACTCTGAAGACTTCAGTGACTGATATGTCACCCCCTTTTTCTTCTAATAAAGTATTGGACCTAATAAATTAAGTGTATTTTAAATCACAAGACATTTTCAGTTAATGCACTTTTTTTTTAAATATTAATTATTTTCAATCTTATATCTCGCTTATGGTTAGTCCTACATAAAAAATGCAAATAACTATTTTGTAGGAAATTTTATCAGCTTGAATTTTAGTAAAAAGATAAAAATTGATAGGAGTAACTGTTTTCGAGATATGAGCAAGAAACCAAAACACTGTTACCTTAATTAAGCGTTTGCATATTAGCAAATTTAGTACTATTAGTATTATTATTATTAATGTTATTGTTATTAATATGACGATTAAAGACAACTTTGAAACCTTTAGTGACTTTTATGTCTTCTTCTTTTTTCTCTACTAAAGTGTTAGACACAATTAAATTAGTTTAATTTCAGTTTTTCAAACATTTTATTTTAAAGCAAATTTTTGTTAAATATTATTTATATCCAACTCTATAACTCGCTTATGGTGGTTGATCCTACAAGAAAAATGCAAAGAACTATTTTGTAGAAAATTTTATCAGCTTTAATTTTGACAGAAAGATAAAAATTGATGGGAGTAACTGTTTTCGAGATATATGCAAAAAACCAATAAGAAAACTGTGACTGCTACTGAACAAAAATGTAATTCAGTTTTCAATGTTTGAGACGAAGACGAAACTGCAGCATTTAAAAACGACTCTGAAGACTTCAGTGACTTTTATGTCACTTCCTTTTTCTTCTAATAAAGTATTGGACCCAATAAATTAAGTGTATTTTAAATCACAAGACATTTTCTGTTAAAGCACTTTTTTTTTAAATATTAATTATTTTCAATCATATATCTCGCTTATGGTTAGTCCTACATGAAAAATGCAAATAACTATTTTGTTGGAAATTTTATCAGCTTGAATTTTAGTAAAAAGATAAAAATTGATAGGAGTAACTGTTTTCGAGATATAAGCAAGAAACCAAAACACTGTTACCTTAATTAAGCGTTTGCATATAAGCAAATTTAGTACTATTAGTATTATTATTATTAATGTTATTGTTATTAATATGACAACTAAAGACAACTCTGAAACCTTTAGTGACTTTTATGTCTTTTCCTTTTTCCTCTACTAAAGTGTTAGACACAATTAAATTAGTTTAATTTCAGTTTTTCAAACATTTTATTTTAAAGCAAATTTTTGTTAAATATTATTTATATCCAACTCTATAACTCGCTTATGGTTGGTCCTACAAGAAAAATGCAAATAACTATCTTGTAGGAAATTTTATCAGCTTTAATTTTAAAAAAAAGACAAAAATTCATAGGAGTAACTGTTTTCGAGATATAAGCAAGAAACCAAAAAACTGTTACCTTAATAAAGCGCTTGCATATAAGCAGATTTAGTACTATTAGTATTATTATTATTAATGTTATTGTTATTAATATGACGACTAAAAACGATTCTGAAGACTTTGGTGATTTTTATGTCTTTTTCTTTTTTCTCTACTAAAGTGTTAGACACAATTAATTTAGTTTAATTTCAGTATTTCAAACATTTTATTTTTAAGCAAGTTTTTGTTAAATATTATTTATATCCAACTTTATAACTCGCTTATGGTTGGTCCTACAAGAAAAATGCAAATAACTATTTTGTAGGAAATGTTATCAGCTTTAATTTTGAAAAAAAGATAAAAATTGATAGGAGTAACTGTTTTCGAGATATAAGCAAAAAACCAAAGTAAAAACTGTTACCGTTTCAGAACAAAAATGTAATTCAGTTTTCAATGTTTGAGACGAAGACGAAAATGCAGCATTTAAAATCGACTCTGAAGACTTCAGTGACTTATATGTCACCCCCTTTTTTTCTAATAAAGTATTGGACCTAATAAATTAAGTGTATTTTAAATCACAAGACATTTTCTGTTAAAGCACTTCTTTTTTAAATATTAATTATTTTCGATCTTATATCTCGCTTATGGTTAGTCCTACATAAAAAATGCAAATAATTATTTTGTAGGAAATTTTATCAGCTTGAATTTAGTAAAAAGATAAAAATTGATAGGAGTAACTGTTTTCGAGATATGAGCAAGAAACCAAAACACTGATACCTTAATTAAGCGTTTGCATATAAGCAAATTTAGTACTATTAGTATTATTATTATTAATGTTATTGTTATTAATATGACGATTAAAGACAACTTTGAAACCTTTAGTGACTTTTATGTCTTCTTCTTTTTCCTCTACTAAAGTGTTAGACACAATTAAATTAGTTTAATTTCAGTTTTTCAAACATTTTATTTTAAAGCAAATTTTTGTTAAATATTATTTATATCCAACTCTATAACTCGGTTATGGTTGGTCCTACAAGAAAAATGCAAATAACTATTTTGTAGGAAATTTTATCAGCTTTAATTTTGAAAAAAAGATAAAAATTGATAGGAGTAACTGTTTTCGAGATATAAGCAAAAAACCAATAAGAAAACTGTGACTGTTACTGAACAAAAATGTAATTCAGTTTTCAATGTTTGAGACGAAGACGAAACTGCAGCATTTAAAAACGACTCTGAAGACTTCAGTGACTTTTATGTCACTTTTTTTTTCTTCTAATAAAGTATTAAACCCAATAAATTAAGTGTATTTTAAATCACAAGACATTTTCTGTTAAAGCGCTTTTTTTTTAAATATTAATTATTTTCAATCATATATCTCGCTTATGGTTAGTCTTACGTGAAAAATGCAAATAACTATTTTGTAGGAAATTTTATCAGCATTAATTCAAGTAGAAAGTTAAAAATTGATAGGGGTAACTGTTTTCGAGATATAAGCAAGAAACCAAAAAACTGTTACCTTAATAAAGCGCTTGCATATAAGCAAATTTAGTACTATTAGTATTTTTATTATTAATGTTATTGTTACTAATATGACGACTAAAAACGACTCTGAAGACTTTGGTGACTTTTATGTCTTCTCCTTTTTCCTATACTAAAGTGTTAGACTCAATTAATTTAGTTTAATTTCGGTTTTTCAAACATTTTATTTTAAAGCAAATTTTTGTTAAATTTTATTTATATCCAACTCTATAACTCGCATATGGTTGGTCCTACAAGAAAAATGCAAATAACTATTTTGTAGGAAGCTTTATCAGCTTTAATTTTAAAAGAAAGATAAAAATTGATAGGAGTAACTGTTTTCGAGATATAAGCAAAAAACCAATAAGAAAACTGTAACAGTTACTGAACAAAAATGTAATTCAGTTTTCAATGTTAGAGACGAAGACGAAAATGCAGCATTTACAAACGACTCTAAAGACTTCAGTGACCTTTCTGTCACCTCTTTTTTCTTCTAATAAAGTATTGGACCCAATAAATTAAGTGTATTTTAAATCACAAAACATTTTCTGTTGAAGCACTTTTTTTTAAATTTTAATTATTTTCAAACTTATATCTCGCTTATGGTTAGTCCTACATTAAAAATGCAATTAACTATTTTGTAGGAAATTTTATCAGCTTTAATTTTAGTAAAAAGATAAAAATTGATAGGAGTAACTGTTTTCGAGATATAAGCAAGAAACCAAAAAATTGTTATCTGAATTAAGCGTTTGCATGTAAGCAAATTTAGTACTATTAGTATTATTATTATTAATGTTATTGTTATTAATATGACGATTAAAAACGATTCTGAAGACTTTGGTGACTTTTATGTTTTTTTCTTTTTTCTCTACTAAAGTGTTAGACACAATTAATTTAGTTTAATTTTAGTATTTTAAACATTTAATTTTTAAGCAAGTTTTTGTTAAATATTATTTATATCCAACTTTATAACTCGCTTATGGTTGGTCCAACAAGAGAAATGCTAAAAACTATTTTGTAGGAAATTTTATCAGCTTTAATTTTGAAGAAAAGATAAAAATTTATAGGAGTAACTGTTTTCGAGATATTAGCAAAAAACCAAAGTGAAAATTGTAACCGTTACTGAACAAAAATGTAATTCAGTTTTCAATGTTTGAGACGAAGACAAAAATGCAGCATTTAAAAACGACTCTGAAAACTTCAGTGACTTTAAATCACCTCCTTTTTTTTTTAATAAAGTATTGGACCCAATAAATTAAGTGTATTTTAAATCACAAGACATTTTCTGTTAAAGCACATTTTTTTTAAATATTAATTATTTTCAAACTTACATCTCGCTTATGGTTAGTCCTACATGAAAAATGCAAATAACTATTTTGTTGGAAATTTTATCAGCTTTAATTTTAGTAAAAAGCTAAAAATTGATAGGAGTAACTGTTTTCTAGATATAAGCAAGAAACCAAAAAACTGTTAACTTAATTAAGCGTTTGCATCTAAGCAAATTTAGTACTATTAGTATTATTATTATTAATGTTATTGTTATTAATATGACGATTAACGACGACTCTGAAATCTTTAGTGACTTTTATGTCTTCTTCTTTTTCCTCTACTAAAGTGTTAGACACAATTAATTTAGTTTAATTTCATTATTTCAAACATTTTATTTTAAAGCAAATTTTTGTTAAATATTATTTAAATTCATCTTTATAACTCGCTTATGCTTGGTCCTACAAGAAAAATGCAAATAACTATTTTGTAGGAAATTTTATCAGCTTTAATTTTAGTAAAAAAATATAAATTGATAGGAGTAACTGTTTTCGAGATATAAGCAAGAAACCAAAAAACTGTTACCTTAATAAAGCGCTTGCATATAAGCAGATTTAGTACTATTAGTATTATTATTATTAATGTTATTGTTATTAATATGACGATTAAAGACGACTCTGAAATCTTTAGTGACTTTTATGGGTTCTTCTTTTTCCTCTACTAAAGTGTTAGACACAATTAATTTAGTTTAATTTCAGTATTTCAAACATTTTATTTTAAAGCAAATTTTTGTTAAATATTATTTAAATCCATCTCTATAACTCGCTTATGCTTGGTCCTACAAGAGAAATGCTAAAAACTATTTTGTAGGAAATTTTATCAGCTTTAATTTTGAAGAAAAGATAAAAATTTATAGGAGTAACTGTTTTCGAGATATAAGCAAAAAACCAAAGTGAAAATTGTAACCGTTACTGAACAAAAATGTAATTCAGTTTTCAATGTTTGAGACGAAGACGAAAATGCAGCATTTAAAAACGACTCTGAAAACTTCAGTGACTTTTAAGTCACCTCCTTTTTTTTCTAATAAAGTATTGGACCCAATAAATTAAGTGTATTTTAAATCACAAGACATTTTCTGTTAAAGCACATTTTTTTTAAATATTGATTATTTTCAAACTTACATCTCGCTTATGGTTAGTCCTACATGAAAAATGCAAATAACTATTTTGTTGGAAATTTTATCAGCTTTAATTTTAGTAAAAAGCTAAAAATTGATAGGAGTAACTGTTTTCTAGATATAAGCAAGAAACCAAAAAACTGTTAACTTAATTAAGCGTTTGCATATAAGCAAATTTAGTACTATTAGTATTATTATTATTAATGGTATTGTTATTAATATGACGATTAAAGACGACTCTGAAACATTTAGTGACTTTTATGTCTTTTCCTTTTTCTTCTACTAAAGTGTTAAACACAACTAATTTAGTTAAATTCCGGTTTTTCAAGCATTTTATTTTAAAGCAAATTTTTGTTAAATATTATTTATATCCAACTCTATAACTCGTTTATGCTTGGTCCTACAAGAAAAATGTAAATAACTATTTTGTTGGAAATTTTATCAGCTTTAATTTTAGTAAAAAAATAAAAATTGATAGGAGTAACTGTTTTCTAGATATAAGCAAGAAACCAAAAAACTGTTAACTTAATTAAGCGTTTGCATATAAGCAAATTTAGTACTATTAGTATTATTATTATTAATGTTATTGTTATTAATATGACGATTAAAGACGACTCTGAAATCTTTAGTGACTTTTATGTCTTCTTCTTTTTCCTCTACTAAAGTGTTAGACACAATTAATTTAGTTTAATTTCAGTATTTCAAACATTTTATTTTAAAGCAAATTTTTGTTAAATATTATTTAATTCCATCTCTATAACTCGCTTATGCTTGGTCCTACAAGAAAAATGCAAATAACTATTTTGTAGGAAATTTTATCAGCTTTAATTTTAGTAAAAAGATAAAAATTGATTGGAGTAACTGTTTTCGAGATATAAGCAAGAAACCAAAAAACTGTTACCTTAATAAAGCGCTTGCATATAAGCAGATTTAGTACTATTAGTATTATTATTATTAATGTTATTGTTATTAATATGACGACTAAAAACGATTCTGAAGACTTTGGTGACTTTTATGTCTTTTTCTTTTTTCTCTACTAAAGTGTTAGACACAATTAATTTAGTTTAATTTCAGTATTTCAAACATATTATTTTTAAGCAAGTTTTTGTTAAATATTATTTATATCCAACTTTATAACTCGCTTATGGTTGGTCCTACAAAAGAAATGCTAAAAACTATTTTGTAGGAAATTTTATCAGCTTTAATTTTGAAGAAAAGATAAAAATTTATAGGAGTAACTGTTTTCGAGATATAAGCAAAAAACCAAAGTGAAAATTGTAACCGTTACTGAACAAAAATGTAATTCAGTTTTCAATGTTTGAGACGAAGACGAAAATGCAGCATTTAAAAACGACTCTGAAAACTTCAGTGACTTTTAAGTCACCTCCTTTTTTTTCTAATAAAGTATTGGACCCAGTAAATTAAGTGTATTTTAAATCACAAGACATTTTCTGTTAAAGCACATTTTTTTTAAATATTGATTATTTTCAAACTTACATCTCGCTTATGGTTAGTCCTACATGAAAAATGCAAATAACTATTTTGTTGGAAATTTTATCAGCTTTAATTTTAGTAAAAAGCTAAAAATTGATAGGAGTAACTGTTTTCTAGATATAAGCAAGAAACCAAAAAACTGTTAACTTAATTAAGCGTTTGCATATAAGCAAATTTAGTACTATTAGTATTATTATTATTAATGTTATTGTTATTAATATGACGATTAAAGACGACTCTGAAATCTTTAGTGACTTTTATGTCTTCTTCTTTTTCCTCTACTAAAGTGTTAGACACAATTAATTTAGTTTAATTTCAGTATTTCAAACATTTTATTTTAAAGCAAATTTTTGTTAAATATTATTTAAATCCATCTCTATAACTCGCTTATGCTTGGTCCTACAAGAAAAATGCAAATAACTATTTTGTAGGAAATTTTATCATCTTTAATTTTAGTAAAAAGATAAAAATTGATAGGAGTAACTGTTTTCGAGATATAAGCAAGAAACCAAAAAACTGTTACCTTAATAAAGCGCTTGCATATAAGCAGATTTAGTACTATTAGTATTATTATTATTAATGTTATTGTTATTAATATGACGACTAAAAACGATTCTGAAGACTTTGGTGACTTTTATGTCTTTTTCTTTTTTCTCTACTAAAGTGTTAGACACAATTAATTTAGTTTAATTTCAGTATTTCAAACATATTATTTTTAAGCAAGTTTTTGTTAAATATTATTTATATCCAACTTTATAACTCGCTTATGGTTGGTCCTACAAGAGAAATGCTAAAAACTATTTTGTAGGAAATTTTATCAGCTTTAATTTTGAAGAAAAGATAAAAATTTATAGGAGTAACTGTTTTCGAGATATAAGCAAAAAACCAAAGTGAAAATTGTAACCGTTACTGAACAAAAATGTAATTCAGTTTTCAATGTTTGAGACGAAGATGAAAATGCAGCATTTAAAAACGACTCTGAAAACTTCAGTGACTTTTAAGTCACCTCCTTTTTTTTCTAATAAAGTATTGGACCCAATAAATTAAGTGTATTTTAAATCACAAGACATTTTCTGTTAAAGCACATTTTTTTTAAATATTGATTACTTTCAAACTTACATCTCGCTTATGGTTAGTCCTACATGAAAAATGCAAATAACTATTTTGTTGGAAATTTTATCAGCTTTAATTTTAGTAAAAAGATAAAAATTGATAGGAATAACTGTTTTCTAGATATAAGCAAGAAACCAAAAAACTGTTAACTTAATTAAGCGTTTGCATATAAGCAAATTTAGTACTATTAGTATTATTATTATTAATGTTATTGTTATTAATATGACGATTAAAGACGACTCTGAAATCTTTAGTGACTTTTATGTCTTCTTCTTTTTCCTCTACTAAAGTGTTAGACACAATTAATTTAGTTTAATTTCAGTATTTCAAACATTTTATTTTAAAGCAAATTTTTGTTAAATATTATTTAAATCCATCTCTATAACTCGCTTATGCTTGGTCCTACAAGAGAAATGCTAAAAACTATTTTGTAGGAAATTTTATCAGCTTTAATTTTGAAGAAAAGATAAAAATTGATAGGAGTAACTGTTTTCGAGATATAAGCAAGAAACCAAAAAACTGTTACCTTAATAAAGCGCTTGCATATAAGCAGATTTAGTACTATTAGTATTATTATTATTAATGTTATTGTTATTAATATGACGATTAAAGACGACTCTGAAATCTTTAGTGACTTTTATGTCTTCTTCTTTTTCCTCTACTAAAGTGTTAGACACAATTAATTTAGTTTAATTTCAGTATTTCAAACATTTTATTTTAAAGCAAATTTTTGTTAAATTATATTTAAATCCATCTCTATAACTCGCTTATGCTTGGTCCTACAAGAGAAATGCTAAAAACTATTTTGTAGGAAATTTTATCAGCTTTAATTTTGAAGAAAAGATAAAAATTTATAGAAGTAACAGTTTTCGAGATATAAGCAAAAAACCAAAGTGAAAATTGTAACCGTTACTGAACAAAAATGTAATTCAGTTTTCAATGTTTGAGACGAAGACGAAAATGCAGCATTTAAAAACGACTCTGAAAACTTCAGTGACTTTTAAGTCACCTCCTTTTTTTTCTAATAAAGTATTGGACCCAATAAATTAAGTGTATTTTAAATCACAAGACATTTTCTGTTAAAGCACATTTTTTTTAAATATTGATTACTTTCAAACTTACATCTCGCTTATGGTTAGTCCTACATGAAAAATGCAAATAACTATTTTGTTGGAAATTTTATCAGCTTTAATTTTAGTAAAAAGATAAAAATTGATAGGAGTAACTGTTTTCTAGATATAAGCAAGAAACCAAAAAACTGTTAACTTAATTAAGCGTTTGCATATAAGCAAATTTAGTACTATTAGTATTATTATTATTAATGTTATTGTTATTAATATGACGATTAAAGACGACTCTGAAATCTTTAGTGACTTTTATGTCTTCTTCTTTTTCCTCTACTAAAGTGTTAGACACAATTAATTTAGTTTAATTTCAGTATTTCAAACATTTTATTTTAAAGCAAATTTTTGTTAAATATTATTTAAATCCATCTCTATAACTCGCTTATGCTTGGTCCTACAAGAGAAATGCTAAAAACTATTTTGTAGGAAATTTTATCAGCTTTAATTTTGAAGAAAAGATAAAAATTTATAGAAGTAACTGTTTTCGAGATATAAGCAAAAAACCAAAGTGAAAATTGTAACCGTTACTGGACAAAAATGTAATTCAGTTTTCAATGTTTGAGACGAAGACGAAAATGGAGCATTTAAAAACGACTCTGAAAACTTCAGTGACTTTTAAGTCACCTCCTTTTTTTTCTAATAAAGTATTGGACCCAATAAATTAAGTGTATTTTAAATCACAAGACATTTTCTGTTAAAGCACATTTTTTTTAAATATTGATTACTTTCAAACTTACATCTCGCTTATGGTTAGTCCTACATGAAAAATGCAAATAACTATTTTGTTGGAAATTTTATCAGCTTTAATTTTAGTAAAAAGATAAAAATTGATAGGAGTAACTGTTTTCTAGATATAAGCAAGAAACCAAAAAACTGTTAACTTAATTAAGCGTTTGCATATAAGCAAATTTAGTACTATTAGTATTATTATTATTAATGTTATTGTTATTAATATGACGATTAAAGACGACTCTGAAATCTTTAGTGACTTTTATGTCTTCTTCTTTTTCCTCTACTAAAGTGTTAGACACAATTAATTTAGTTTAATTTCAGTATTTCAAACATTTTATTTTAAAGCAAATTTTTGTTAAATATTATTTAAATCCATCTCTATAACTCGCTTATGCTTGGTCCTACAAGAAAAATGCAAATAACTATTTTGTAGAAAATTTTATCAGCTTGAATTTTAGTAAAAGGATAAAAATTGATAGGAGTAACTGTTTTCGAGATATAAGCAAGAAACCAAAACACTGTTACCTTAATTAAGCGTTTGCATATAAGCAAATTTAGTACTATTGGTATTATTATTATTAATGTTATTGTTATTAATATGACGATTAAAGACGACTCTGAAATCTTTAGTGACTTTTATGTCTTCTTCTTTTTCTTCTACTAAAGTGTTAGACACAATTAATTTAGTTTAATTTCAGTGTTTCAAACATTTTATTTTAAAGCAAATTTTTGTTAAATATCATTTAAATCCATCTCTATAACTCGCTTATGCTTGTTCCTACAAGAAAAATGCAAATAACTATTTTGTAGGAAATTTTATCAGCTTTAATTTTAGTAAAAAGATAAAAATTGATAGGAGTAACTGTTTTCGAGATATAAGCAAGAAACCAAAAAACTGTTACCTTAATAAAGCGCTTGCATATAAGCAGATTTAGTACTATTAGTATTATTATTATTAATGTTATTGTTATTAATGTGACGACTAACAACGACTCTGAAGACTTTGGTGACTTTTATGTCTTTTCCTTTTTCCTATACTAAAGTGTTAGACTCAATTAATTTAGTTTAATTTCGGTTTTTCAAACATTTTATTTTAAAGCAAATTTTTGTTAAATATTATTTATATCCAACTCTATAACTCGCTTATGGTTGGTCCTACAAAAAAATGCAAATAACTATTTTGTAGGAAAATTTATCAGCTTTAATTTTGAAAAAAAGATAAAAATTGAAAGGAGTAACTGTTTTCGAGATATAAGCAAGAAACCAAAAAACTGGTACCTTAATTAAGCGTTTGCATATAAACAAATTTAGTACTATTAGTATTATTATTATTAATGTTATTGTTATTAATATGACGACTAAAGACGACTCTGAAACATTTAGTGACTTTTATGTCTTCTCCTTTTTCCTCTACTAAAGTGTTAGACACAATTAATTTAGTTTAATTCCGGTTTTTCAAGCATTTTATTTTAAAGCAAATTTTTGTTAAATATTATTTATATCCAACTCTATAACTCGTTTATGCTTGGTCCTACAAGAAAAATGTAAATAACTATTTTGTTGGAAATTTTATCAGCTTTAATTTTGAAAGAAAGATAAAATTTGATAGGAGTAACTGTTTTCGAGATATAAGCAAAAAACCAATAAGAAAACTGTAACTGTTACTGAACAAAAATGTAATTCAGTTTTCAATGTTTGAGACGAAGTCAAAAATGCAGCATTTAAAAACGACTCTGAAGACTTCAGTGACTTTTATGTCACCTCCTTTTTCTTCTAATAAAGTATTGGACCCAACAAATTAAGTGAATTTTAAATCACAAGACATTTTCTGTTAAAACACTTTTTTTTAATTAATAATTATTTTCAAACTTATATCTCGCTTATGGTTAGTTCTACATGAAAAATGCAAATAACTATTTTGTAGGAAATTTTATCACCTTTAATTTTGGTGAAAAAGTAAAAATTGATAGGAGTAACTGTTTTCGAGATATAGGCAAAAAACAAAAAAACTGTTACCTTAATTAAGCGCTTGCATATAAGCAAATTTAGTACTACTAGTATTGTTATTATAAATGTTATTGTTATTAATATGACGACTAAAGACAACTTTAAGACTTTAGTGACTTTTATGTCTCCTCCTTTTTCCTCTACTAAAGTGTTAGACACAATTAATTTAGTTTAATTTCGGTTTTTCAAACATTTTATTTTAAAGCAAATTTTTGTTAAATATTAAAATCTATAAAATGGCTTAGATTGCCTAAAAACACAGATCACACATGATCTTTTGCATAAAAATGAGAAAACGCTCATGTAACACACAAAATAAGCTCCATTTTTCCTTTTTAAAAGTATTATTATTATTATTACTTTTGTTACTATTACTATTATTATTATTATTATTATTATTGTTATTATTATTATTATTATTATTATTATTATTATTATTATTATTATTATTATTATTATTATTATTATTATTAAAAACTTATATTAAACAGACAGAAAACGTCGTATTCTAACACAACTCAAAACACAGATCACACATGATCTTTTGCATAGAAATGAGAAAACGCTCATATAACACAAAATAAGCTTCATTTTGGCTTAGAAAACTAAGCTTACTTTTACTACTACTATTATTATTATTTTTATTATTATTATTATTATTACTATTATTATTATTATTATTATTATTACTATTATTATTATTATTATTAAAAACCGATTATAACTTTTGTATAGTAAATGTTTTTATACCAGTTTTAAAATGAGTTATTAATTTTAGACAATTTCTTGCCTAAAAACACAGATCACAGATGATCTCTTGCATAGAAATGAGAAAACGCTCAGATAACACAAAATAAGCATCATTTTTGCTTAGAAAAACTAAGCTTTAATTTAGAAAGAAATTTATTATTATAAGTATTATTATCATTATTATTATTATTATTATTAATATTATTATTATTATTGTTTCTTTTATTACTATTATTATTATTATTATTATTATTATTAACTTTTGTATAGTAAATGTTTTTATACCAGTTTTAAAATGAGTTATTAATTTTATTCAATTTCTTGCCTAAAAACACAGATCACAGATGATCTCTTGCATAGAAATGAGAAAACGCTCATATAACACACAAAATAAGCATCATTTTTGCTTAGAAAAACTAAGCTTTAATTTAGAAAGAAATTCATTATTATAAGTATTATTATCATTATTATTATTATTATTATTATTACTATTATTATTGTTATTATTATTATTATTATTATTATTATTATTATTATTATTATTATTATTATTATTATTATTAACTTTTGTATAGTAAATGTTTTTATACCAGTTTTAAAATGAGTTATTAATTTTAGACAATTTCTTGCCTAAAAATACAGATCACAGATGATTTCTTGCATAGAAATGAGAAACCGCTCATATAACACACAAAATAAGCTTCATTTTTGCTTAGAAAACTAAGCTTACTTTTATTTCTATTATTATTTTTATTATTATTATTATTATTATTATTATTATTATTATTATTATTATTATTATTATTATTATTATTGTTATTATTATTATTATTATTGTTATTATTATTATTATTATTAAAAACTTATATTAAACAGACAGAAAACGTCATATTCTGACACAAAAAAACGAATTACGTTATAGACTTGACGAGAACGGCGTATCTCGGACTCTTATAGGACTCTTATAGGGTCAAAAATTATCAGTTTGGATTAAAACAAATTATTTTTGTTGACTCTCAGTCTGAATTGTTCATCAGTTCAAACAAAAACGGCTTACTTTAGACGATCTTTTGCTTTGAACAAGAAAACTTACATCGAACAGACTAAAAACGTATTAATCTGGCATAAAAGAGCAATTTATGTATCACTTTGGATAAAGGCAGCTAATCCTATTCGTTTCATTGCTTAAAATAGACAAAATTGTTAATAAATCTAACAAAAACGCTGTATTCTAGCACAAAATAAATAATAATAATAATAATAATAATAATAATAATAATAATAATAATAATAATAATAATAATAATAATAATAATAATAATAATAATAATAATAATAATAATAATAACAATAATAATAATAATAATAATAATAGTAATAGTAACAAAAGTAATAATAATAATAATACTTTTAATAAGGAAAAATGGAGCTTATTTTCTGTGTTACATGAGCGTTTTCTCATTTCTATGCAAAAGATCATGTGTGATCTGTGTTTTTAGGCAATCTAAGCCATTTTATAGTTTTTAATATTTAACAAAAACTTGCTTTAAAATAAAATGTTTGAAAAACTGAAATTAAACTAAATTAATTGTGTCTAACACTTTAGTAGAGAAAAAAGGAGGAGACATAAAAGTCACTAAAGTCTTAGAGTTGTCTTTAGTCGTCATATTAATAACAATAACATTTATAATAACAATACTAGTAGTACTAAATTTGCTTATATGCAAGCGCTTAATTAAGGTAACAGTTTTTTTGTTTTTTGCTTATATCTCGAAAATAGTTACTCCTATCAAATTTTACTTTTTCACCAAAATTATAGGTGATAAAATTTCCTACAAAATAGTTATTTGCATTTTTCATGTAGAACTAACCATAAGCGAGATATAAGTTTGAAAATAATTAATAATTAAAAAAAAGTGTTTTAACAGAAAATGTCTTGTGATTTAAAATACACTTAATTTATTGGGTTCAATACTTTATTAGAAGAAAAAGGAGGTGACATAAAAGTCACTGAAGTCTTCAGAGTCGTTTTTAAATGCTGCATTTTTGTCTTCGTCTCAAACATTGAAAATTGAATTACATTTTTGTTCAGTAACAGTTACAGTTTTCTTATTGGTTTTTTGCTTATATCCCGAAAACAGTTACTCCTATCAAATTTTATCTTTCTTTCAAAATTAAAGCTGATAAAATTTCCAACAAAATAGTTATTTACATTTTTCTTGTAGGACCAAGCATAAACGAGTTATAGAGTTGGATATAAATAATATTTAACAAAAATTTGCTTTAAAATAAAATGCTTGAAAAACCGGAATTAAACTAAATTAATTGTGTCTAACACATTAGTAGAGGAAAAAGGAGAAGACATAAAAGTCACTAAATGTTTCAGAGTCGTCTTTAGTCGTCATATTAATAACAGTAACATTAATAATAATAATACTAATAGTACTAAATTTGCTTATATGCAAACGCTTAATTAAGGTAACAGTTTTTTGGTTTCTTGCTTATATCTCGAAAACAGTTACTCCTATCAATTTTTATCTTTTTTTCAAAATTAAAGCTGATAAAGTTTCCTACAAAATAGTTATTTGCATTTTTCTTGTAGGACCAACCATAAGCGAGTTATAGAGTTGGATATATATAATCTTTAACAAAAATTTGCTTTAAAATAAAATGTTTGAAAAACCGAAATTAAACTAAATTAAGACTAACACTTTAGTAGAGGAAAAAGGAGAAAACATAAAAGTTACCAAAGTCTTGAGAGTCGTTTTTATTCGTCATATTAATAACAATAACATTAATATTAATAATACTAATATTATTAAATTTGCTTATACGCAAGCGCTTAATTAAGGTAACAGTTTTTTGGTTTCTTGCTTATATCTCGAAAACAGTTACTCCTATCAATTTTTATCTTTTTACTAAAATTAAAGCTGATAAAATTTCCTACAAAATAGTTATTTGCATTTTTCATGTAGGACTAACCATAAGCGAGATATAAGTTTGATAATAATTAATATTTAAAAAGAAAGTGCTTTAACAGAAAATGCCTTGTGATTTAAAATACAATAAAACATTTACTATACAAAAGTTATAATCGGTTTTTAATAATAATAATAATAATAATAATAGTAATAAATGTAATAATAATAATAATAATAACAATAATAATAATACTTATAATAATGAATTTCTTTCTAAATTAAAGCTTAGTTTTTCTAAGGAAAAATGACGCTTATTTTGTGTTATCTGAGCGTTTTCTCATTTCTATGCAAGAGATCATCTGTGATCTGTGTTTTTAGGCAAGAAATTGTCTAAAATTAAAAACTCATTTCAAAACTGGTATAAAAACATTTACTATACAAAAGTTATAGTCGGTTTTTAATAATAATAATATTACTAATTATTTTAATATTAATTTAGTTTAATTTCGGTTTTTCAAACATTTTGTTTTATATCAAATTTTTGTTAAAAATTATTTATATCCATCTCTATAACTCGCTTATGGTTGGTCCTACAAAAAAAATGCAAAAAACTATTTTGTAAAAAATTTTATCAGCTTTAATTTTGAAGGAAAGATAAAAATTGATAGGAGTACTAAACAAAAATGTAATTCAGTATTTAATGTTTGAGACGAAGACGAAAATGCAGCATTTACTGTCACCTCCTTTTTCTTCTAATTAAGTATTGGACCCAATAAATTAAGTGTATTTTAAATCACAAGACATTTTCTGTTAAAGCACATTTTTTTTAATTATTAATCATTTTCTAACTTATATCTTGCTTATGGTTAGTTCTACATGAAAAATGCAAATAACGATTTTGAAGAAAATTTTATCAGCTTTAATTTTAGTAAAAAGGTAAAAATTGATAGGAGTAACTGTTTTCGAGATATAAGCAAGAAACTGTTACCTTAATTAAGCGCTTGCATATAAGCAAATTTAGTAATATTAGTATTATTATTATTAATGTTATTGTTATTAATATGACGACTAAAAACGACTCTCAAGACTTTGGTGACTTTTATGTCTTCTCCTTTTTCCTCTACTAAAGTGTTAGTCTTAATTAATTTAGTTTAATTTCGGTTTTTTAAACATTTTATTTATTTTTATTTTTATAGGAGTAACTGTTTTCGAGATATAAGCAAAAAACCAATAAGAAAACTGTAACTGTTACTGAACAAAAATGTAATTCAGTTTTAAATGTTTGAGACAAAGACGAAAATGCAGCATTTAAAATCGACTCTGAAGACTTCAGTGACTTTTATGCCTCCTCCTTTTTCTTCTAATAAAGTATTGGACCCATTAAATTAAGTGTATTTTAAATCACAAGACATTTTCTGTTAAAGCACTTTTTTTTTAAATATTAATTATTTTCAAACTTATATCTCGCTTATGGTTAGTCCTACATGAAAAATGCAAATTACTATTTTGTAGGAAATTTTATCAGCTTTAATTTTAGTAAAAATTTAAAAATTGATAGGAGTAACTGTTTTCGAGATATAAGCAAGAAACCAAAAAACTGTTACCTTAATTAAGCGCTTGCATATAAGCAAATTTAGTAATATTAGTATTATTATTACTAATGTTATTGTTATTAATATGACGACTAAAAACGACTCTCAAGACTTTGGTGACTTTTATGTCTTCTCCTTTTTCCTCTACTAAAGTGTTAGTCTTAATTTAGTTTAATTTCGGTTTTTCAAACATTTTATTTTAAAGCAAATTTTTGTTAAAGATTATTTATATCCAACTCTATAACTCGCTTATGGTTGGTCCTACAAAAAAACGCAAATAACTATTTTGTAGGAAACTTTATCAGCTTTAATTTTGAAAAAAAGATAAAAATTGATAGGAGTAACTGTTTTCGAGATATAAGCAAGAAACCAAAAAACTGTTACCTTAATTAAGCGTTTGCATATAAGCAAATTTAGTACTATTAGTATTATTATTATTAATGTTATTGTTATTAATATGACGACTAAAGACGACTCTGAAACATTTAGTGACTTTTATGTCTTCTCCTTTTTCCTCTACTAATGTGTTAGACACAATTAATTTAGTTTAATTCCGGTTTTTCAAGCATTTTATTTTAAAGCAAATTTTTGTTAAATATTATTTATATCCAACTCTATAACTCGTTTATGCTTGGTCCTACAAGAAAAATGTAAATAACTATTTTGTTGGAAATTTTATCAGCTTTAATTTTGAAAAAAAGATAAAATTTGATAGGAGTAACTGTTTTCGAGATATAAGCAAAAAACCAATAAGAAAACTGTAACTGTTACTGAACAAAAATGTAATTCAATTTTCAATGTTTGAGACGAAGACAAAAATGCAGCATTTAAAAACGACTCTGAAGACTTCAGTGACTTTTATGTCACCTCCTTTTTCTTCTAATAAAGTATTGAACCCAATAAATTAAGTGTATTTTAAATCACAAGACATTTTCTGTTAAAACACTTTTTTTTAATTATTAATTATTTTCAAACTTATATCTCGCTTATGGTTAGTTCTACATGAAAAATGCAAATAACTATTTTGTAGGAAATTTTATCACCTTTAATTTTGGTGAAAAAGTAAAAATTGATAGGAGTAACTGCTTTCGAGATATAAGCAAAAAACAAAAAAACTGTTACCTTAATTAAGCGCTTGCATATAAGCAAATTTAGTACTACTAGTATTGTTATTATAAATGTTATTGTTATTAATATGACGACTAAAGACAACTCTAAGACTATAGTGACTTTTATGTCTCCTCCTTTTTCCTCTACTAAAGTGTTAGACACAATTAATTTAGTTTAATTTCAGTTCTTCAAACATTTTATTTTAAAGCAATTTTTTGTTAAATATTAAAAACTATAAAATGGCTTAGATTGCCTAAAAACACAGATCACACATGATCTTTTGCATAGAAATGAGAAAACGCTCATGTAACACACAAAATAAGCTCCATTTTTCCTTATTAAAAGTATTATTATTATTATTACTTATGTTACTATTACTATTATTATTATTATTATTATTATTATTATTATTATTATTATTATTATTACTATTAATTTTATTATTATTATTACTATTATTATTATTATTATTATTATTATTAATATTATTATTATTAAAAACCGATTATAACTTTTGTATAGTAAATGTTTTTATACCAGTTTTAAAATGAGTTATTAATTTTAGACAATTTCTTGCCTAAAAACACAGATCACAGATGATCTCTTGCATAGAAATGAAAAACGCTCAGATAACACAAAATAAGCATCATTTTTGCTTAGAAAAACTAAGCTTTAATTTAGAAAGAAATTCATTATTATAAGTATTATTATCATTATTATTATTATTATTATTATTATTATTATTATTATTATTATTATCATTATTATTATTATTATTATTATTATTAACTTTTGTATAGTAAATGTTTTTATACCAGTTTTAAAATGAGTTATTAATTTTATTCAATTTCTTGCCTAAAAGCACAGATCACAGATGATCTCTTGCATAGAAATGAGAAAACGCTCATATAACACACAAAATAAGCTTCATTTTTGCTTAGAAAACTAAGCTTACTTTTATTACTATTATTATTATTATTACTATTATTATTATTATTATTATTATTATTATTATTATTATTATTATTAACTTTTGTATAGTAAATGTTTTTATACCAGTTTTAAAATGAGTTATTAATTTTAGACAATTTCTTGCCTAAAAACACAGATCACAGATGATTTCTTGCATAGAAATGAGAAAACGCTCATATAACACACAAAATAAGCTTGATTTTTGCTTAGAAAACTAAGCTTACTTTTATTACTATTATTATTTTCATTATTATTATTATTAATATTATTATTATTATTACTATTATTATTATTATTATTATTATTATTATTATTATTGTTATTATTATTATTATTAAAAACTTATATTAAACAGACAGAAAACGTCGTATTCTGACACAAAAAAACGAATTACGTTATAGACTTGACGAGAACGGCGTATCTCGGGCTCTTATAGGACTCTTATAGGGTCAAAAAGTATCAGTTTGGATTAAAATAAATTATTTTTGTTGAGTCTCAGTCTGAATTGTTTATCAGTTCAAACAAAAACGGCTTATTTTAGACGATCTTTTGCTTTGAACAAGAAAACTTACGTCGAACAGACTAAAAACGTATTAATCTGGCATAAAAGAGCACTTTATGTATCACTTTGAATAAAGGCAGCTAATCCTATTCGTTTCATTGCTTAAAATAAACAAAATTGTTAATAAATCTAACAAAAACGCTGTATTCTAGCACAAAATACTACTTACATTATAGTTTCGACGAGAATAGCTTATTTGGAATGATTCTATGCTTCCAAACGAGTGAATTTTTATTAAACAGATGCCAAACATCATGTTTTGTCCTATAAAGACATTTTATATTGCAGTTTGTATTAAAACAAAATATTTTCGTTGATTCTTTGTTAGAAGCAGCAAACCTAACATTAAAGAATCTGAAAACTTTGTATTCGGACACAAACCACCGAATTTTGTATCAGTTTAGACAAAAACGGTTGATTTTCGACAATATTTTGCTTTGAACAAGAAAACTTATATCAAACTGACTAAAAACGTCTTATTTTAGCACAAAACAAAAGATTTGCGTTGTAGTCTTAGCGAGAGCTGTTAATTTCAAACGGTTCTATGCTTTGAAACGAGTAAACTTTCACTGTACAACGGAAAAACATCTTATTTCGCCTTTTAAAAACGATTCATGCCACAATTTGGATAAAAACCAATTATTTTCGTTAATTCATTGTTACAAACATGAAACCTTACATCAAAGTAACTGAAAACCCTTTATTCAGGCACAGAAATTCGAATTACGTTTCAGTCTGGACAAAAACTGCTTACTTTAGACGATCCTTTGTTTTAAATACAAAAACTTACATTAAAAAGATTAAATACGTCTTATTCTGGCTGAAAACTGCAAATTATATATTACTCTAGATAAAAGAAATTTATCCTGATTACTCCTTTCCTTAGAATAGAGTAAACTTGTATAAAACTTAATGAAAACTTTAAATTTCGTCTCAAAGAAATAATTTACGTTATAGTTTTGACCAGCACTGTTTATTTCAAACGATTTTATGATTCGAAACTAATGAACTTTTATGGGGCAGATGCAAAACCACATATTACCATATAAAGCGTTGTTTTAAAGCAAATTATTACCTTTTGCAACAAGAAATTTCACGTCAAAGAAACTGAAAACATCGTATCCATGCACAAATATCGAATTACGTATCAGTTTAGGCAAATACAGCTTATTTTAAACGATTCCTTGCTATAAACAAGAAAAATTTTATCAAACATATTGAAAATGTCTTATTCTCGAAAATAAGAGCAAATTATGTATCAGTTTTAACAAAAGCGGATTACTCTGTTTGATTCTATGCTTAGAATAGAGTAAACAACTATAAAACGTAATGAAAACTCTATATTCAAGCTCAAAAGAACAAATTACGTTATAGTTTTGACAAAAAAAATTATTTCGGACGACTACATATTTCGAAGTAAGCAAACTTTAATTGAACAAGTGCAAATGCTAATACTTTGCTTTAAAATAACGATTTATGTGGTAATATGGTATTTTGCATCTGTCCTATAAAAGTTTACTCGTTTCGCTCCATTGAATCATTCGAAATAAATTATTTTGACACAACAACAACGAAAATAATTTGTTTTTGTTTAAACTGTAACATAAGTCGTTTTTATAAAACGAACTAAGACGTTTGGCATCTGTTTAGTGAAAGTTTTCTCGTTTGGGGGCATAAAATCGTTTGTTTAATATAAGTTTTTAATAATAATAATAATAATAACAATAATAATAATAATAATAATAATAATAGTAATAATAATAATAATATTAATAATAATAATAATGAAAATAATAATAGTAATAAAAGTAAGCTTAGTTTTCTAAGCAAAAATGAAGCTTATTTTGTGTGTTATATGAGCGTTTCTTCATTTCTATGCAAGAAATCATCTGTGATCTGTGTTTTTAGGCAAGAAATTGTCTAAAATTAATAACTCATTTTAAAACTGGTATAAAAACATTTACTATACAAAAGTTAATAATAATAATAATAATAATAATAATTATTATTATTATTATTATAATAATAATAATAATAATAATAATAGTAATAAAAGTAAGCTTAGTTTTCTAAGCAAAAATGAAGCTTATTTTGTGTGTTATATGAGCGTTTACTCATTTCTATGCAAGAGATAATCTGTGATCTGTGTTTTTAGGCAAGAAATTGAATAAAATTAATAACTCATTTTAAAACTGGTATAAAAACATTTACTATACAAAAGTTAATAATAATAATAATAATAATAATGATAATAATAATAATAATAATAATAATAATAATAATAATAATAATAATAATAATAATAATAATAATAATAATAATAATAATAATAATAATAATGATAATAATACTTATAATAATGAATTTCTTTCTAAATTAAAGCTTAGTTTTTCTAAGCAAAAATGATGCTTATTTTGTGTTATCTGAGCGTTTTCTCATTTCTATGCAAGAGATCATCTGTGATCTGTGTTTTTAGGCAAGAAATTGTCTAAAATTAATAACTCATTTTAAAACTGGTATAAAAACATTTACTATACAAAAGTTATAATCGGTTTTTAATAATAATTATATTAATAATAATAATAATAATAATAATAGTAATAATAATAATAAAAATAATAGTAATAATAATAATAATAATAATAATAATAATAATAATAATAATAATAA
The DNA here is from genome assembly GCF_031307605.1 of Tribolium castaneum. Lineage (NCBI taxonomy): Eukaryota > Metazoa > Arthropoda > Insecta > Coleoptera > Tenebrionidae > Tribolium > Tribolium castaneum. The sequence continues at coordinate 1,032,309 of NW_026986634.1, forward strand.
TAATAATAATAGTAATAGTAACATAAATAATTATTAATAATAATACTTTTAATAAGGAAAAATGGAGCTTATTTTGTGTTACATGAGCGTTTTCTCATTTCTATGCAAAAGATCATGTGTGATCTGTGTTTTTAGGCAATCTAAGCCATTTTATAGTTTTTAATATTTAACAAATATTTGCTTTAAAATAAAATGTTTGAAAAACTGAAATTAAACTAAATTAATTGTGTCTAACACTTTAGTAGAGGAAAAAGGAGGAGACATAAAAGTCACTAAAGTCTTAGAGTTGTCTTTAGTCGTCATATTAATAACAATAACATTTATAATAACAATACTAGTAGTACTAAATTTGCTTATATGCAAGCGCTTAATTAAGGTAACAGTTTTTTTGTTTTTTGCTTATATCTCGAAAACAGTTACTCCTATCAATTTTTACTTTTTCACCAAAATTAAAGATGATAAATTTTCCTACAAAATAGTTATTTGCATTTTTCATGTAGAACTAACCATAAGCGAGATATAAGTTTGAAAATAATTAATAATTAAAAAAAAGTGTTTTAACAGAAAATGTCTTGTGATTTAAAATACACTTAATTTATTGGGTTTAATACTTTATTAGAAGAAAAAGGAGGTGACATAAAAGTCACTGAAGTCTTTAGAGTCGTTTTTAAATGCTGCATTTTTGTCTTCGTCTCAAACATTGAAAACTGAATTACATTTTTGTTCAGTAACAGTTACAGTTTTCTTATTGGTTTTTTGCTTATATCTCGAAAACAGTTACTCCTACCAAATTTTATCTTTTTTTCAAAATTAAAGCTGATAAAATTTCCAACAAAATAGTTATTTGCATTTTTCTTGTAGGACAAAGCATAAGCGAGTTATAGAGATGGATATAAATAATATTTAACAAAAATTTGCTTTAAAATAAAATGTTTGAAATACTGAAATTAAACTAAATTAATTGTGTCTAACACTTTAGTAGAGGAAAAAGAAGAAGACATGAAAGTCACTAAAGGTTTCAGAGTCGTCTTTAATCGTCATATTAATAACAATAACATTAATAATAATAATACTGACAGTACTAAATTTGCTTATATGCAAACGCTTAATTAAGTTAACAGTTTTTTGGTTTCTTGCTTATATCTCGAAAACAGTTACTACTATCAATTTTTATATTTCTTTCAAAATTAAAGCTGATAAAATTTCCTACAAAATAGTTATTTGCATTTCTTTTGTAAGACCAACCATAAGCGAGTTATAGAGTTGGATATAAATAATCTTCAACAAAAATTTGCTTTAAAATAAAATGTTTGAAAAACAGAAATTAAACTAAATTAATTGAGTCTAACACTTTAGTATAGGAAAAAGGAGAAGACATAAAAGTCACCAAAGTCTTCAGAGTCGTTTTTAGTCGTCATTTTAATAACAATAACATTAATAATAATAATACTAATAGTACTAAATTTGCTTATATGCAAGCGCTTTATTAAGGTAACAGTTTTTTGGTTTCTTGCTTATTTCTCGAAAACAGTTACTCCTATCAATTTTTATTGTTTTACTAAAATTAAAGCTGATAAAATTTCCTACAAAATAGTTATTTGCATTTTTCTTGTAGGACCAAGCATAAGCGAGTTATAGAGATGGATATAAATAATATTTAACAAAAATTTGCTTTAAAATAAAATGTTTGAAAAACTGAAATTAAACTAATTTAATTGGGTCTAACACTTTAGTAGAGGAAAAAGAAAAAGACATAAAAGTCACTAAAGGTTTCAGAGTCGTCTTTAGTCGTCATATTAATAACAATAACATTAATGATAATAATACTAATAGTACTAAATTTGCTTATATGCAAACGCTTAATTAAGGTAACAGTGTTTTGGTTTCTTGCTTATATCTCGAAAACAGTTACTCCTATCAATTTTTATCTTTTTACTAAAATTAAAGCTGATAAAATTTCCTACAAAATAGTTATTTGCATTTCTTTTGTAAGACCAACCATAAGCGAGTTATAGAGTTGGATATAAATAATCTTCAACAAAAATTTGCTTTAAAATAAAATGTTTGAAAAACAGAAATTAAACTAAATTAATTGAGTCTAACACTTTAGTATAGGAAAAAGGAGAAGACATAAAAGTCACCAAAGTCTTCAGAGTCGTTTTTAGTCGTCATTTTAATAACAATAACATTAATAATAATAATACTAATAGTACTAAATTTGCTTATATGCAAGCGCTTTATTAAGGTAACAGTTTTTTGGTTTCTTGCTTATTTCTCGAAAACAGTTACTCCTATCAATTTTTATTTTTTTACTAAAATTAAAGCTGATAAAATTTCCTACAAAATAGTTATTTGCATTTTTCTTGTAGGACCAAGCATAAGCGAGTTATAGAGATGGATATAAATAATATTTAACAAAAATTTGCTTTAAAATAAAATGTTTGAAATACTGAAATTAAACTAAATTAATTGTGTCTAACACTTTAGTAGAGGAAAAAGAAGCAGACATAAAAGTCACTAAAGGTTTCAGAGTCGTCTTTAATCGTCATATTAATAACAATAACATTAATAATAATAATACTAATAGTACTAAATTTGCTTATATGCAAACGCTTAATTAAGTTAACAGTTTTTTGGTTTCTTGCTTATATCTCGAAAACAGTTACTCCTATCAATTTTTATCTTTTTACTAAAATTAAAGCTGATAAAATTTCCTACAAAATAGTGATTTGCATTTTTCATGTAGGACTAACCATAAGCGAGATATAAGTTTGAAAATAACTAATAACCATAAGCGAGATATAAGTTTGAAAATAATTAATATTTAAAAAAAAAGTGCTTTAACAGAAAATGTCTTGTGATTTAAAATACACTTAATTTAATGGGTTCAATACTTTATTAGAAGAAAAAGGAGGTGACATAAAAGTCACCAAAGCCTTCAGAGTTGTTTTTAGTACTAAATTTGCTTATATGCAAGCGCTTAATTAAGGTAACAGTTTTTTGGTTTCTTGCTTATATCTCGAAAACAGTTACTCCTATCAATTTTTATCTTTTCATTAAAATTAAAGCTGATAAAATTTCCTACAAAATAGTTATTTGCATTTTTCATGTAGGACTAACCATAAGCGAGATATAAGTGTGAAAATAATTAATATTTAAAAAAAATGTACTTTAACAGAAAATGTCTTGTGATTTAAAATACACTTAATTTATTGGGTCCAATACTTTATTAGAAGAAAAAGGAGGTGACAGAAAAGTCACTGAAGTCTTTAGAGTCGATTTTAAATGATGCATTTTCGTCTTTGTCTCAAACATTGAAAACTGAATTACATTTTTGTTCAGTAACAGTTACAGTTTTCTGATCGGTTTTTTGCTTATATCTCGAGAACAGTTACTCCTATCAATTTTTATCTTTTTACTAAAATTAAAGCTGATAAAATTTCCTACAAAATAGTTATTTGCATTTTTCATGTAGGACTAACCATAAGCGAGATATAAGTTTGATAATAATTAATATTTAAAAAGAAAGTGCTTTAACAGAAAATGCCTTGTGATTTAAAATACAATAAAAACATTTACTATACAAAAGTTATAATCGGTTTTTAATAATAATAATAAAAATAATAATAGTAATAAAAGTAATAATAATAATAATAATAATAATAATAATAATAATAATAATACTTATAATAATGAATTTCTTTCTAAATTAAAGCTTAGTTTTTCTAAGGAAAAATGAAGCTTATTTTGTGTTATCTGAGCGTTTTCTCATTTCTATGCAAGAGATCATCTGTGATCTGTTTTTTTAGGCAAGAAATTGTCTAAAATTAATAACTCATTTTAAAACTGGTATAAAAACATTTACTATACAAAAGTTAATAATAATAATAATAATAATAATAATAATAATAATAATAATAATACTAATAATAATAATAATAATAACAATAATAATAATAATAATAATAATAATAATAATAATAATAATAATAATAATAATAGTAATAGTAACAAAAGTAATAATAATAATAATACTTTTAATAAGGAAAAATGGAGCTTATTTTGTGTGTTACATGAGCGTTTTCTCATTTCTATGCAAAAGATCATGTGTGATCTGTGTTTTTAGACAATCTAAGCCATTTAATAGTTTTTAATATTTAACAAAAATTTGCATTAAAATAAAATGTTTGAAAAACTGAAATTAAACTAAATTAAGTGTGTCTAACACTTTAGTAGAGAAAAAAGGAGGAGACATAAAAGTCACTAAAGTCTCAGAGTTGTCTTTAGTCGTCATATTAATAACAATAAAATTTATAATAACAATACTTGTAGTACTAAATTTGCTTATATGCAAGCGCTTAATTAAGGTAACAGTTTTTTTGTTTTTTGCTTATATCTCGAAAACAGTTACTCCTATCAATTTTTACTTTTTCACTAAAATTAAGGTGATAAAATTTCCTACAAAATAGTTATTTGCATTTTTCATGTAGAACTAACCATAAGCGAGATATAAGTTTGAAAATAATTAATAATTAAAAAAAAGTGTTTTAACAGAAAATGTCTTGTGATTTATAAAATACACTTAATTTATTGGGTCCAATACTGTATTAGAAGAAAAAGGAGGTGACATGAAAGTCACTGAAGTCTTCAGAGTCGTTTTTAAATGCTGCATTTTTGTCTTCGTCTCAAATATTGAAAACTGAATTACATTTTTGTTCAGTAACAGTTACAGTTTTCTTATTGGTTTTTTGCTTATATCTCGAAAACAGTTACTCCTATCAAATTTTATCTTTCTTTCAAAATTAAAGCTGATAAAATTTCCAACAAAATAGTTATTTACATTTTTCTTTTAGGACCAAGCATAAACGAGTTATAGAGTTGGATATAAATAATATTTAACAAAAATTTGCTTTAAAATAAAATGCTTGAAAAACTTGAATTAAACTAAATTAATTGTGTCTAACACTTTAGTAGAGGAAAAAGGAGAAGACATAAAAGTCACTAATTGTTTCAGAGTCGTCTTTAGTCGTCATATTAATAACAATAACATTATTAATAATAATACTAATAGTACTAAATTTGCTTATATGCAAACGCTTAATTAAGGTAACAGTTTTTTGGTTTCTTGCTTATATCTCGAAAACAGTTACTCAACAAATACACTTAATTTATTAGGTCCAATACTTTATTAAAAAAAAAGGGGGTGACATATAAGTCACTGAAGTCTTCAGAGTCGATTTTAAATGCTGCATTTTCGTCTTCGTCTCAAACATTGAAAACTGAATTACATTTTTGTTCTGAAACGGTAACAGTTTTTACTTTGGTTTTTTGCTTATATCTCGAAAACAGTTACTCCTATTAATTTTTATCTTTCTTTCAAAATTAAAGCTGATAACATTTCCTACAAAATAGTTATTTGCATTTTTCTTGTAGGACCAACCATAAGCGAGTTATAAAGTTGGATATAAATAATATTTAACAAAAACTTGCTTAAAAATAAAATGTTTGAAATACTGAAATTAAACTAAATTAATTGTGTCTAACACTTTAGTAGAGAAAAAAGAAAAAGACATAAAAGTCACCAAAGTCTTCAGAATCGTTTTTAGTCGTCATATTAATAACAATAACATTAATAATAATAATACTAATAGTACTAAATCTGCTTATATGCAAGCGCTTTATTAAGGTAACAGTTTTTTGGTTTCTTGCTTATATCTCGAAAACAGTTACTCCTATGAATTTTTGTCTTTCTTTCAAAATTAAAGCTGATAAAATATTCTACAAAATAGTAATTTGCATTTTTCATGTAGGACTAACCATAAGCGAGATCTAAGTTTGAAAATAACTAATAACCATAAGCGAGATATAAGTTTGAAAATAATTAATATTTAAAAAAAAAGTGCTTTAACAGAAAATGTCTTGTGATTTAAAATACACTTAATTTAATGGGTTCAATACTTTATTAGAAGAAAAAGGAGGTGACATAAAAGTCACCAAAGTCTTCAGAGTTGTTTTTAGTACTAAATTTGCTTATATGCAAGCCCTTAATTAAGGTAACAGTTTTTTGGTTTCTTGCTTATATCTCGAAAACAGTTACTCCTATCAATTTTTACCTTTTCATTAAAATTAAAGCTGATAAAATTTCCTACAAAATAGTTATTTGCATTTTTCATGTAGGACTAACCATAAGCGAGATATAAGTGTGAAAATAATTAATATTTAAAAAAAATGTACTTTAACAGAAAATGTCTTGTGATTTAAAATACACTTAATTTATTGGGTCCAATACTTTATTAGAAGAAAAAGGAGGTGACAGAAAGGTCACTGAAGTCTTTAGAGTCGATTTTAAATGATGCATTTTCGTCTTTGTCTCAAACATTGAAAACTGAATTACATTTTTGTTCAGTAACAGTTACAGTTTTCTTATCGGTTTTTTGCTTATATCTCGAGAACAGTTACTCCTATCAATTTTTATCTTTTTACTAAAATTAAAGCTGATAAAATTTCCTACAAAATAGTTATTTGCATTTTTCATGTAGGACTAACCATAAGCGAGATATAAGTTTGATAATAATTAATATTTAAAAAGAAAGTGCTTTAACAGAAAATGCCTTGTGATTTAAAATACAATAAAAACATTTACTATACAAAAGTTATAATCGGTTTTTAATAATAATAATAAAAATAATAATAGTAATAAAAGTAATAATAATAATAATAATAATAATAATAATAATAATAATAATACTTATAATAATGAATTTCTTTCTAAATTAAAGCTTAGTTTTTCTAAGGAAAAATGAAGCTTATTTTGTGTTATCTGAGCGTTTTCTCATTTCTATGCAAGAGATCATCTGTGATCTGTTATTTTAGGCAAGAAATTGTCTAAAATTAATAACTCATTTTAAAACTGGTATAAAAACATTTACTATACAAAAGTTAATAATAATAATAATAATAATAATAATAATAATAATAATAATAATAATACTAATAATAATAATAATAATAACAATAATAATAATAATAATAATAATAATAATAATAATAATAGTAATAGTAACAAAAGTAATAATAATAATAATACTTTTAATAAGGAAAAATGGAGCTTATTTTGTGTGTTACATGAGCGTTTTCTCATTTCTATGCAAAAGATCATGTGTGATCTGTGTTTTTAGACAATCTAAGCCATTTAATAGTTTTTAATATTTAACAAAAATTTGCATTAAAATAAAATGTTTGAAAAACTGAAATTAAACTAAATTAAGTGTGTCTAACACTTTAGTAGAGAAAAAAGGAGGAGACATAAAAGTCACTAAAGTCTCAGAGTTGTCTTTAGTCGTCATATTAATAACAATAAAATTTATAATAACAATACTTGTAGTACTAAATTTGCTTATATGCAAGCGCTTAATTAAGGTAACAGTTTTTTTGTTTTTTGCTTATATCTCGAAAACAGTTACTCCTATCAATTTTTACTTTTTCACTAAAATTAAGGTGATAAAATTTCCTACAAAATAGTTATTTGCATTTTTCATGTAGAACTAACCATAAGCGAGATATAAGTTTGAAAATAATTAATAATTAAAAAAAAGTGTTTTAACAGAAAATGTCTTGTGATTTATAAAATACACTTAATTTATTGGGTCCAATACTGTATTAGAAGAAAAAGGAGGTGACATGAAAGTCACTGAAGTCTTCAGAGTCGTTTTTAAATGCTGCATTTTTGTCTTCGTCTCAAATATTGAAAACTGAATTACATTTTTGTTCAGTAACAGTTACAGTTTTCTTATTGGTTTTTTGCTTATATCTCGAAAACAGTTACTCCTATCAAATTTTATCTTTCTTTCAAAATTAAAGCTGATAAAATTTCCAACAAAATAGTTATTTACATTTTTCTTTTAGGACCAAGCATAAACGAGTTATAGAGTTGGATATAAATAATATTTAACAAAAATTTGCTTTAAAATAAAATGCTTGAAAAACTTGAATTAAACTAAATTAATTGTGTCTAACACTTTAGTAGAGGAAAAAGGAGAAGACATAAAAGTCACTAATTGTTTCAGAGTCGTCTTTAGTCGTCATATTAATAACAATAACATTATTAATAATAATACTAATAGTACTAAATTTGCTTATATGCAAACGCTTAATTAAGGTAACAGTTTTTTGGTTTCTTGCTTATATCTCGAAAACAGTTACTCAACAAATACACTTAATTTATTAGGTCCAATACTTTATTAAAAAAAAAGGGGGTGACATATAAGTCACTGAAGTCTTCAGAGTCGATTTTAAATGCTGCATTTTCGTCTTCGTCTCAAACATTGAAAACTGAATTACATTTTTGTTCTGAAACGGTAACAGTTTTTACTTTGGTTTTTTGCTTATATCTCGAAAACAGTTACTCCTATTAATTTTTATCTTTCTTTCAAAATTAAAGCTGATAACATTTCCTACAAAATAGTTATTTGCATTTTTCTTGTAGGACCAACCATAAGCGAGTTATAAAGTTGGATATAAATAATATTTAACAAAAACTTGCTTTAAAATAAAATGTTTGAAATACTGAAATTAAACTAAATTAATTGTGTCTAACACTTTAGTAGAGAAAAAAGAAAAAGACATAAAAGTCACCAAAGTCTTCAGAATCGTTTTTAGTCGTCATATTAATAACAATAACATTAATAATAATAATACTAATAGTACTAAATCTGCTTATATGCAAGCGCTTTATTAAGGTAACAGTTTTTTGGTTTCTTGCTTATATCTCGAAAACAGTTACTCCTATGAATTTTTGTCTTTCTTTCAAAATTAAAGCTGATAAAATATTCTACAAAATAGTAATTTGCATTTTTCATGTAGGACTAACCATAAGCGAGATCTAAGTTTGAAAATAACTAATAACCATAAGCGAGATATAAGTTTGAAAATAATTAATATTTAAAAAAAAAGTGCTTTAACAGAAAATGTCTTGTGATTTAAAATACACTTAATTTAATGGGTTCAATACTTTATTAGAAGAAAAAGGAGGTGACATAAAAGTCACCAAAGTCTTCAGAGTTGTTTTTAGTACTAAATTTGCTTATATGCAAGCCCTTAATTAAGGTAACAGTTTTTTGGTTTCTTGCTTATATCTCGAAAACAGTTACTCCTATCAATTTTTACCTTTTCATTAAAATTAAAGCTGATAAAATTTCCTACAAAATAGTTATTTGCATTTTTCATGTAGGACTAACCATAAGCGAGATATAAGTGTGAAAATAATTAATATTTAAAAAAAATGTACTTTAACAGAAAATGTCTTGTGATTTAAAATACACTTAATTTATTGGGTCCAATACTTTATTAGAAGAAAAAGGAGGTGACAGAAAGGTCACTGAAGTCTTTAGAGTCGATTTTAAATGATGCATTTTCGTCTTTGTCTCAAACATTGAAAACTGAATTACATTTTTGTTCAGTAACAGTTACAGTTTTCTTATCGGTTTTTTGCTTATATCTCGAGAACAGTTACTCCTATCAATTTTTATCTTTTTACTAAAATTAAAGCTGATAAAATTTCCTACAAAATAGTTATTTGCATTTTTCATGTAGGACTAACCATAAGCGAGATATAAGTTTGATAATAATTAATATTTAAAAAGAAAGTGCTTTAACAGAAAATGCCTTGTGATTTAAAATACAATAAAAACATTTACTATACAAAAGTTATAATCGGTTTTTAATAATAATAATAAAAATAATAATAGTAATAAAAGTAATAATAATAATAATAATAATAATAATAATAATAATAATACTTATAATAATGAATTTCTTTCTAAATTAAAGCTTAGTTTTTCTAAGGAAAAATGAAGCTTATTTTGTGTTATCTGAGCGTTTTCTCATTTCTATGCAAGAGATCATCTGTGATCTGTTATTTTAGGCAAGAAATTGTCTAAAATTAATAACTCATTTTAAAACTGGTATAAAAACATTTACTATACAAAAGTTAATAATAATAATAATAATAATAATAATAATAATAATAATAATACTAATAATAATAATAATAATAACAATAATAATAATAATAATAATAATAATAATAATAATAATAGTAATAGTAACAAAAGTAATAATAATAATAATACTTTTAATAAGGACAAATGGAGCTTATTTTGTGTGTTACATGATCGTTTTCTCATTTCTATGCAAAAGATCATGTGTGATCTGTGTTTTTAGACAATCTAAGCCATTTAATAGTTTTTAATATTTAACAAAAATTTGCATTAAAATAAAATGTTTGAAAAACTGAAATTAAACTAAATTAAGTGTGTCTAACACTTTAGTAGAGAAAAAAGGAGGAGACATAAAAGTCACTAAAGTCTCAGAGTTGTCTTTAGTCGTCATATTAATAACAATAAAATTTATAATAACAATACTTGTAGTACTAAATTTGCTTATATGCAAGCGCTTAATTAAGGTAACAGTTTTTTTGTTTTTTGCTTATATCTCGAAAACAGTTACTCCTATCAATTTTTACTTTTTCACTAAAATTAAGGTGATAAAATTTCCTACAAAATAGTTATTTGCATTTTTCATGTAGAACTAACCATAAGCGAGATATAAGTTTGAAAATAATTAATAATTAAAAAAAAGTGTTTTAACAGAAAATGTCTTGTGATTTATAAAATACACTTAATTTATTGGGTCCAATACTGTATTAGAAGAAAAAGGAGGTGACATGAAAGTCACTGAAGTCTTCAGAGTCGTTTTTAAATGCTGCATTTTTGTCTTCGTCTCAAATATTGAAAACTGAATTACATTTTTGTTCAGTAACAGTTACAGTTTTCTTATTGGTTTTTTGCTTATATCTCGAAAACAGTTACTCCTATCAAATTTTATCTTTCTTTCAAAATTAAAGCTGATAAAATTTCCAACAAAATAGTTATTTACATTTTTCTTTTAGGACCAAGCATAAACGAGTTATAGAGTTGGATATAAATAATATTTAACAAAAATTTGCTTTAAAATAAAATGCTTGAAAAACTTGAATTAAACTAAATTAATTGTGTCTAACCCTTTAGTAGAGGAAAAAGGAGAAGACATAAAAGTCACTAATTGTTTCAGAGTCGTCTTTAGTCGTCATATTAATAACAATAACATTATTAATAATAATACTAATAGTACTAATAGTCTTGTGATTTAAAATACACTTAATTTATTAGGTCCAATACTTTATTAGAAGAAAAAGGGGGAGACATATAAGTCACTGATGTCTTTAGAGTCGATTGTAAATGCTGCATTTTCGTCTTCGTCTCAAACATTGAAAACTGAATTACATTTTTGTTCTGAAACGGTAACAGTTTTCACTTTGGTTTTTTGCTTATATCTCGAAAACAATTACTCCTATCAGTTTTTACCTTTTTTTCAAAATAAAGCTGATAAAATTTCCTACAAAATAGTTATTTGCATTTTTCTTGTAGGACCAACCATAAGCGAGTTATAAAGTTGGATATAAATAATATTTAACAAAAACTTGCATAAAAGTTAAATGTTTGAAATACTGAAATTAAACTAAATTAATTGTGTCTCACACTTTAGTAGAGAAAAAAGAAAAAGACATAAAAGTCACCAAAGTCTTCAGAATTGTTTTTAGTCGTCATATTAATAACAATAACATTAATAATAATAATACTAATAGTACTAAATTTGCTTACATGCAAACGCTTAATTCAGGTAACAATTTTTTGGTTTCTTGCTTATATCTCGAAAACAGTTACTCCTATCAATTTTTATCTTTTTACTAAAATTAAAGCTGATAAAATTTCCTACAAAATAGTTAATTGCATTTTTAATGTAGGACTAACCATAAGCGAGATATAAGTTTGAAAATAATTAAAATTTAAAAAAAAGTGCTTCAACAGATAATGTCTTGTGATTTAAAATACACTTAATTTATTGGGTCCAATACTTTATTAGAAGAAAAAAGAGGTGACAGAAAGATCACTGAAGTCTTTAGAGTCGTTTGTAAATGCTGCATTTTCGTCTTCGTCTCAAACATTGAAAACTGAATTACATTTTTGTTCAATAACTGTTACAGTTTTCTTATTGGTTTTTTGCTTATATCTCGAAAACAGTTACTCCTATCAATTTTTATCTTTCTTTTAAAATTAAAGCTGATAAAGCTTCCTACAAAATAGTTATTTGCATTTTTCTTGTAGGACCAACCATAAGCGAGTTATAGAGTTGGATATAAATAATATTTAACAAAAATTTGCTTTAAATAAAATGTTTGAAAAACCGAAATTAAACTAAATTAATTGAGTCTAACACTTTAGTAGAGAAAAAAGAAAAAGACATAAAAGTCACCAAAGTCTTCAGAATCGTTTTTAGTCGTCATATTAATAACAATAACATTAATAATAATAATACTAATAGTACTAAATTAGCTTATATGCAAATGCTTAATTAAGGTAACAGTTTTTTGGTTTCTTGCTTATATCTCGAAAATAGTTACTCCTATCAATTTTTATCTTTTTTTCAAAATTAAAGCTGATAAAATTTCCTACAAAATAGTTATTTGCATTTTTTTGTAAGACCAACCATAAGCAAGTTATAGAGTTGGATATAAATAATCTTAAACAAAAATTTGCTTTAAAATAAAATGTTTGTAAAACCGATATTAAACTAAATTAATTGGGTCTAACACTTTAGTAGAGCAAAAAGGAGAAGACATAAAAGTCACCAAAGTCTTCAGAGTTGTTTTTAGTACTAAATTTGCTTATATGCAAACGCTTAATTAAGGTAACAGTTTTTTGGTTTCTTGCTTATATCTCGAAAACAGTTACTCCTATCAATTTTTATCTTTTTTTCAAAATTAAAGCTGATAAAATTTCCTACAAAATAGTTATTTGCATTTTTTTTAAGACCAACCATAAGCAAGTTATAGAGTTGGATATAAATAATCTTAAACAAAAATTTGCTTTAAAATAAAATGTTTGTAAAACCGATATTAAACCAAATTAATTGGGTCTAACACTTTAGTAGAGAAAAAAGGAGAAGACATAAAGTCACCAAAGTTTTCAGAGTTGTTTTTAGTACTAAATTTGCTTATATGCAAGCGCTTATTTAAGGTAACAGTTTTTTGGTTTCTTGCTTATATCTCGAAAACAGTTACTCCTATCAATTTTTATGTTTTTACTAAAATTAAAGCTGATAAAATTTCCTACAAAATAGTAATTTGCATTTTTCATGTAGGACTAACCATAAGCAAGATATAAGTTTGAATATAATTAATATTTAAAAAAAGTGCTTTAACAGAAAATGACTTGTGATTTAAAATTCACTTAATTTATTGGGTCCAATACTTTATTAGAAGAAAAAGGAGGTGACAGAAAGGTCACTGAAGTTTTTAGAGTCGTTTGTAAATGATGCATTTTCGTCTTCGTCTCAAACATTGAAAACTGAATTACATTTTTGTTCAGTAACTGTAACAGTTTTCACTTTGGTTTTTTGCTTATATCTCGAAAACGTTTACTCTTATCAATTTTTATCTTTCTTTCAAAATTAAAGCTGATAAAATTTCCTACAAAATAGTTAAATGCATTTCTTTTGTAAGACCTACCGTAAGCGAGTTAAAGAGTTAGATATAAATAATCTTTAACAAAAATTTGCTTTAAAATTAAGTGTTTGAAAAACTGAAATTAAACTAAATTAATTGTGTCTAACACTTTAGTAGAGGAAAAAGGAAAAGACATAAAAGTCACTAAAGGTTTCAGAGTCGCCTTTAGTCGTCATATTACTAACAATAACATTAATAATAATAATACTAATAGTACTAAATTTGCTTATATGCAAACGCTTAATTAAGGTAACAGTGTTTTGGTTTCTTGCTTATATCTCGAAAACAGTTACTTCTATCAATTTTTATATTTTTACTAAAATTCAAGCTGATAAAATTTCCAACAAAATAGTTATTTGCATTTTTTATGTAGGACTAACCATAAGCGAGATATAAGATTGAAAATAATTAATATTTAAAAAAGAAGTGCTTTAACAGAAAATGTCTTGTGATATAAAATACACTTAATTTATTAGGTCCAATACTTTATTAGAAAAAAAAGGGGGTGACATATAAGTCACTGAAGTCTTCAGAGTCGATTTTAAATGCTGCATTTCCGTCATCGTCTCAAACATTGAAAACTGAATTACATTTTTGTTCTGAAACGGTAACAGTTTTTACTTTGGTTTTTTGCTTATATCTCGAAAACAGTTACTCCTATCAATTTTTATCTTTCTTTCAAAATTAAAGCTGATAACATTTCCTACAAAATAGTTATTTGCATTTCTCTTGTAGGACCAACCATAAGCGAGTTATAAAGTTGGATATAAATAATATTTAACAAAAACTTGCATAAAAATAATATGTTTGATATACTGAAATTAAACTAAATTAATTGTGTCTAACACTTTAGTAGAGAAAAAAGAAAAAGACATAAAAGTCACCAAAGTCTTCAGAATCGTTTTTAGTCGTCATATTAATAACAATAACATTAATAATAATAATACTAATAGTACTAAATCTGCTTATATGCAAGCGCTTTATTAAGGTAACAGTTTTTTGGTTTCTTGCTTATATCTCGAAAACAGTTACTCCTATCAATTTTTATTTTTTCACTAAAATTAAAGCTGATAAAATTTCCTACAAAATAGTTATTTGCATTTTTCTTGTAGGACCAAGCATAAGCGAGTTATAGAGATGGATTTAAATAATATTTAACAAAAATTTGCTTTAAAATAAAATGTTTGAAATACTGAAATTAAACTAAATTAATTGTGTCTAACACTTTAGTAGAGGAAAAAGAAGAAGACATAAAAGTCACTAAAGATTTCAGAGTCGTCTTTAATCGTCATATTAATAACAATAACATTAATAATAATAATACTAATAGTACTAAATTTGCTTATATGCAAACGCTTAATTAAGTTAACAGTTTTTTGGTTTCTTGCTTATATCTAGAAAACAGTTACTCCTATCAATTTTTATCTTTATACTAAAATTAAAGCTGATAAAATTTCCAACAAAATAGTTATTTGCATTTTTTATGTAGGACTAACCATAAGCGAGATGTAAGTTTGAAAATAATCAATATTTAAAAAAAATGTGCATTAACAGAAAATGTCTTGTGATTTAAAATACACTTAATTTATTGGGTCCAATACTTTATTAGAAAAAAAAGAAGGTGACTTAAAAGTCACTGAAGTTTTCAGAGTCGTTTTTAAATGCTGCATTTTCGTCTTCGTCTCAAACATTGAAAACTGAATTACATTTTTGTTCAGTAACGGTTACAATTTTCAATTTGGTTTTTTGCTTATATCTCGAAAACAGTTACTCCTATAAATTTTTATCTTTTCTTCAAAATTAAAGCTGATAAAATTTCCTACAGTAGTAAGAGGGCCCGTATAGGACACACCCTGATTTTCAAGGGTAATTGTGAAAAAAGTAATAATATTAAGCAAATTACCCCGATTTTCAAGGTAGTTAAAAAAAACATCAAATAATCATAAAAACACCCCGATTTTCCAGGTAGTTAAAAAAAATAAAAAAATAACCCGATTTTCAAGGTAGTTAAAAAAATAAAAAATATCAAGCAAATAACCCGATTTTCAAGGACAAATAGAAAAGTAGAAAATATTGCGAAAATGACCGGATTTTCAAGGGTAAACAAAAGCAGAAAAAATCGTGAAAACACCCCCGATTTTACCGTTTTTAATTTGGACAAAAACTACTTTAAACAAATTTTAAGAATTCATACATATGTTTATGTGCTACTTCTGGAGGTAATTTTGTGAGAATAATAACAGAAATTTTTCGTAGTAGTTCAATTTCTTCATCTGGAGTTAGATCAATTTTAGTTTCTTCTTCGTTTACTTTATAACAAAGATAAGGTTTACCGTTCTCTTTTAAAATTAAAGTTATTTTGTTATCCATTTATATTGAAAATTATTTAAGTTTATTTAGTAAAATCATAATCTTATCTATAATACTACATTTAATTTCAAAAATAGATAAATCAAATTTATACGATTTTGTCGTTTGCAAAAATTCATGATACTCGTAGTAATTATTGTCTTTAAAGAAATAAATTTTTCCATTAATATATCTAAAGGCTTTGTCAACATTAGAAGGAATACTAGAAAACAATTCAGCTATCATACCATGTTTCTTAGGTCTAAGCAGACATTCATCAAATTGTATAAACATTGTGTTGTCATAAAATATATAAGTTTGACCAGAATAAGTACTAAATATTGCATTAATTTTCTTTCCACTAGGAACACCCAAACTTGTGATAGATCTTCCATTATAACCGTTTTTAACAACGAAATTAGGAAAATCAATAATATAATATAAGTTGTTTGTTGTTAACAAAATAGTTCCATCTGGTCTCTGATAAATTTGTGATATTTCTTGAAAATTATCTGGTAAAAAAGTTAAATAATCTGTAATTAATTTTGGTTTATTATCATAGCTCATGTCTTTTAAATTAACAATCCAGACATATTTCTTGTAGAAAATATATAATTTATGATTTGCTATTAAAAATGTGTTAATAGTTTCACTTAAGCTGCATAAATCAGGTAATGAATCAGTCTTTCTAGGAGTCAAAGTAATAGGTTTTTTAGTTGTGGTAGATGTAGTAGTTGTGGTAGTTGTAGTTGGTATTGATTCATATTTTGACCGTTCAGGTATTCCGTATAAATATTGAATTGCCCACATATCGTCTCGAGTTAATTTATCAATATCACCTTTATAATACGCGTACATAATTGAATTATTATTGGCAGAGTGCTCAATACCTAATGTATGTCCGATTTCGTGTAATAATACTGTATAAAAATTAGTTTGATCATCAGGTGTATTACTTGATTCACCAAAATACCAATTTTCTGATTTATCAAAATGAATTCCTAGACATTCATCATTATTTGGAAAGAAGCCATGTGCTAAGACATTACCTTTTCCGTCAAAACTGCTAGAACATATTCCTTTTTGACACCTTGAATTATGATTATGTTGAAACAGCGTATTAGAAAATGAAATAAGTATGTCCGGTTTAACACTATTGTACTCGCCTACGGCGCTGGGCTGGCCTGCGGAGCCGTAGTCCCTTTCAGGGACGCTGTGCCAGTACTCAAACTTTAAATTTGAAACAGATTCCCATTGATCAAAGGCTTTTTGTGCTAATTCTTTCATCTCGTTTGTAGCTAACGAAAAATACCATTTAAGATTTGTTTTATTCCATTTTTGATAATGAACTCTATAAGCTGTTGGATTATCTTTATTTCCACATCTCGGCTGTTTAATCAAATCAAGTGTTTCTTGATTTAATGTTCCATCAACAGGTAAATTGTAATATTCTTGAAATCTAATTAATGCTTCATTTATTTCTATTAATGATTCAGCATGCGAGGCATTGCCAAGTTTTGTAGACGCTGACGCGAAATAGCCAAATTGTTCTAAATAACTCTGAATCTTCGATTCATCGTAAGGCTTTGCTGAACTCTGAATCTTCGATTCATTCGTCCGAATATTAACATCATCTGAAGTTTTTACAGTAGCGAAAAATAGAAAAAGAATAATATAATATTTCATTTAATAGTGTAAATTTCGCTACGCTCATGAGGTCTCGCCCATTCGTCCGAATTTAAACAAAAATCATCAATTACCGTTTAAGTGGGCTTTTTCTAGGTATTTCTCTCTAGGAAAATAGTTAAAGTTACTGACAAATTCCTCTTCACGTAAATTTATTTCTTTTTCATTTATTTTATCAGCCTTATATAAATGCAATAACTGTCGATAAAATTTATAAACCAACTTATATTCTTCAATTCTTTCTGATATTTTTAACCTCTTATCTAAGATTTCTATTACCCCTGCGCCAAGAGATAAACAAACTAGTGGAGGTAGTGCTAACGATGATAATCCCGATACACTAAATAATAATTTACTAATAGATAATCCGATTCCAATTTTATAAAAATATAAGTAACTTTTTCTGTATACATACAAGCGTTTTTGTAGATATGTTTCCATTTATAACATATAGATAATATATTTTTTTAATTACGTTCATGATGAATCATATTGAAATAGTAGTTTTCTCATTTAAACGACACGGTATCTGTTTAAAAGAATATAATATATCATAAAAATCTTTGCCTCTGTTGACATTAATTATCACATATATACAGTAATGACCACATAAAACAGAAGAATTCATTTGTAGCTGCGTGCTATTCCACGCAATATTTTTTCCACTTCTTAATAAATACTTTTTAATTTTTTCTGGTGGAGAAATACCAAAACTGTCAAAATATAAAATATGTCTTAAATATGGTTTGTTTATGTAACATACCCAGTGTGATCCATAACAATTAGAAGGTTGAAAATTAATTATGCCTGATTCATCTTTTCTAATTTTTTTTGGTAACATGTCAATTGCAAAAACACCTCGAAAATTTCGCGTAGCTTCATGAGGCAAAGCCGGATTCGTCTTCGACTCATTCATAATATTAGATATTTCTATATTACTTAACCCCTTTTTCCTATCAATTTTATTCCTTGTCCATATGCCTTCGTCGTCTTTTTTTTTATACCATCTCCAAAAGCTTTTTGTGCTAATTTAGTACCAGCATAACCAGCAGCACCTAACCCCAATGCTTTGGCTACAGCTAACGCTGCAGGAATTAAAGCAGGTAAAAATCCACCTATCTGTGTTGGAGAAAATTTTATATTACAATATTTTTTCTTCTCTTTTTTACACTTTTTAATTTCATCAATCTGATTTTCTCTTAATTTAATAGTATTATTAGGTCTTTCTGTTAAATCGAATCTTATATTACAATCTATTCTTTTTTCTTTACAACTTTGGAGTTTCTTTATTTGATTGGGTGATAAATATACTCTATAATCATTCATTGTTTTCGGTTCAGTCATCGTCGTCTTCGACCCACTGGCCTTGCCAGTCATTTATTTAAATTAAAAACCCTCTACTTCATTTCCAAGTAAATCTTTTCATCTATAATATTCATATTTGCAATTCTTTGAGATTCAACTACAGCATATATGTAGTAATTAACATTTTGATAATCTTTTAATGTCCAATTAACTTCTAGTTCAGATGATTTTGTTTTACTAAATAAATTTTCATCATTTTCTCTTGTTACATCAAAAGCAACAACTAAATAAAGGTTACAAAAATCTTTATAGCTAACACACGTGCCTTCATCCAAATCTTTTTTATAATTACATGAAAGGAATGCTGCATACAAGCGTTGTAAATCCCTATTATTCACCTGATATTCATAAGTAGGATGTTGGGTACCATTGATTTTAATATTTATTCTTTCTAAATTCATATTATCAAAAATCATCAGTGACTTGGTAAAATTATCGTTTCGTTCGGCTCTAGAAAACACTATAAAAACTCTAGATATTTTATTTTGATTATTTACAACGCGCCAGTTTCCACTTCCAGAAGACCACAAATTACTACGGTAACAGTTAAGCGCATTCCATCCACAAAGAAAGTTAGATTTGCTAACTAATAATGAAGATAACATTTTTTCAGTTTCTAATGAGGGCTTAACTATTGGGATCCACAAACTAATATCAGATATTTCATAATCATAATTTCCATCAACTTTAGCGTGTAATATATTTTTTACCCTATTTTTACGTAATTCGATACGAATTTTTCCATTCAAAACTTTGTTACAGTCTCGTACAAACCGGAAAATTTTAGATAAAGGTATAAATTTTGTAATAGTTTTTTCATCTTTTGTTAACAACCATCTCTCTAAATATCCTTTATTGGATGCAGAATTATTTGTGATTTTTGAAATAATAGTTTTTATATCAACGTCTAAATCTTTAAATTTTACCGATTTATCTTGCGCCTCATATTTGTATTGAGACGTATCTGCTGAATCTGCTGTGTCTGGATACCAACACAATTGTGATGCTGAAGTATCAGAAACGTCTCCAGAAAATTCAATCAGATTTGAAATTAACGTAGCAACGCCAACATAATTTGTTTCTTCTATTAATACCTCTTCATAGAATAGCCTCACATAGTCAAAATCATTTATCCCATTATTTGATATAGTTGCATAATTATTTGGATTGTTTTTAATTTTAGATTTGACAAAAATATAAGCACCTGATAAATGTTTCCATCCACTTATATTAGTTTCGAGCGTATACTGTTCAAGTTCTTTCACATTGATATTACTTTCTCTTATTTCATTGTAAGTATAACTTTTTGTTGATTCATCGGTTACAGGCATTTCATCAATACGCCATAAATTGTCTACAACGTTTTCCATTTATTTAAATAAAAAGAAGCCTGGCAAAACCAGTCAGAATAATGTGATTAATAATGTGATTAATTAATAGATTAGTCGCAGACTTGAGTCAGCTCCAGCTGACGCTAATATCCAAATGGTAATGTATCAAAGTTTTCTAGAATAATTCTCTTGTCATAAACAAAACCAAATTCTTTTGTTTCTATTTTATTTAAAAGTTCCTTAGTTTTAGTATCTCTGGTAATTCGATTATATTGCGTACTGATTTTACTGTCTTCGGCTTCGCCTCCGGAATCTTTCGATTCCCTCGGGAACCTTTGGTGACCTCTGGACTGGCTTCGCCAGGCTTTCTTTTCTAAAATATTATTTATACTTTCGGAATTAATCTTTTTGGACGTTTCATAATTTAGCGTAAATCCTTTTATTTTACAAACAACTTTACCTGTGTTTGTTTTATAACAATAACTTTTAGGACCTGTTGATAACCAGTCAACAATCCATACATCCTTACCTAATTCGTCTGTCCAATCTCCCAATAGACAGCCTGTTTTAACAGTGTTTTTTCCATCATCTATATATACAATACTATCTGTATCATAATATGCTACGCTTTTTCCTAATTTATCTAACATTTCGTACAATCTTAGTCTAGCATTTGCAGTTGTAAAAGCAGCTATAAATATATTGGTATTGAAATCATTTTCTATATAGTGATCTTTTTTTTTATAATCAATTTGTAACATATTTTCATTTATATCGATTATATGTATATTATCAAGGCTGCCATCTAATAAAATTTCATAAAATCTTTTATCATCTGTAACATATTCTGTTACACCCATATTTTGTCTTTGCCCAAATTTACCCCATAAGGAATTTAAGCATATTTTCGCAACAGCTCTCTTTCCAGGATTATTTTCTATTTTACCCAATTCAATACCTAGAATTTCTTTTACAGCTTTTCTATATTCTTCTTCTGATTCAAAATCATCCTGCCAAGGGCTTGTTTCTAATTTAATTTTCATAAACGCTTTCACATATCCTTTGAATAAATTTGATGATTTTTCGTAAAAATGCCAAACCTCATTAATAGTTATTATTTTGTACCCCTTTTCAATTGCTTTTTTTACTTCGTTGGTACACCAGGTTCCTCTGATAATTCTTTGAGATTCTGTATGAGAACATTTATCTTTTTGATTATTTAATTTTGCACACAATTGACATAATGGAAATGTTAGCTTTTCATCACCAGATTTGTTTTTATTCTTAACAGGTAAAACGGGGTGATACAATCCTCTTGGCGGTAAAATTGCACATTTTATTAATCCATACCATTCAGGATCATACGTACGAGGTTTGAATATTTTAGTAGGATGTCCAATTGGATAATCATCGTAACATTGTACTGTTGGATATAAACTGCAAATATCTATATATTTCAATTTCTTTCTTTTAACGCGCAATTTTGTTGCATTCGTTCTTCCACCAAAGAATGCGTTTCTAGGATTAAGTTCTTCCAATTCCTTAATTTCTTCTTCAATTTGTTTCATTTCTTTCTTATATTCTTTTGACTTTGTCCACTCACATTCCCACATTTCTATTAAGTTATAACCACCTTTTTTTATTTGCTCGCTTCTTTCTATTGTTTTCTCATAAAGATCTTCCATAGTTGTTTTATTCTTATTATTAAGAAAATCTGAACTATAACATTTTGTACAACCGTGCCAAAAACAACCGTGATATTGGTAAACAGTATTGGATTTTTCATCAAACCCGTCAACTTTTGATCCACATATTTTCACTTCACCATTGTTCAATGCGTGTTTTATATTTGGATTATGAAAACTATTTAACCATGAAATTGATTGTTGAGAATATTGATCTTTCAGATTATCAACAACAGCTATTGTATCTTTCTTAATATATTTTGATCTATATATAGCCATACAAACCCCTGCAATTGTAACATATCTAAATGGATCTATGTTAGCTATTTCTAGAAACTGTTTCCTTAATTCAAGACATCCATTTCTTAATATGTCAACATCAGAATTACAATATTCGTAAAGTTCTTTTTTAAAGTCAAACAAATAATTTTCTTTTCTTTTTTGTTTATGCCATTCTAAGAACTCTTCCCTTTCTTTTGGTTTCATAGAATTAACCCCATAGTATTTTGTATCAGGTATTTTTCCAATATAGTTCTGATTTTCTGTAGTATTGAAGAAATGTGGAAAATATCCTTTTTTAAGTTCTTTTAGACCGAATGTTTTAGGGAAATTTTTTAAAGGTCCTTGAACAAAATTACTACTATCAATAATTCTTAAATTAATTGGTTTTATTTCCATTAGCATTATTTTTGATCCGTTATATATACAGAAAGGTTTGATACCATTTTCAACGCAATATTTCAGAATAAAGTAAGAATCATAACCTTTAGAATAATGAGCAATAGCTGTACATCCTTTATCACCTCTAGAAATTAACCATTTACAGAAATCTTCGTTAGTCTTAAAAGAATTAACATTTCCGCTAAAATCGTGAGATATAACTAAATTAGCGATGTGTTTGCCTGTTTCTTGCATCGCTTCATAATCAAAGAATAAATATTTTTCTGTATAAGAACATTTAGTTGTATGATTTTTAGAACGACAAATAACACATTTAAACGGTTTCGTATCATTCAGTGGTTTTTTATTAAGATTTTTGCAATTACAGCATTGATAAATGTGATATTTTATTCTTTCGGTTGTTTTATCAGGATGTTCATCAGGATGTTCATCAGGATGTTTGTTTGTTTCATCAGGATATTTGTTTGTTTTATCAGGACGTTTGTCCATTTTTTTAAATCTAATATCATGAGTTTTATATGTAAATCCTGCTTTATTTTTCACATCTATCAAACCATTATAAGTCATAACTAAATCATATTCTAACATATAGCCTATTAGTTCGTCACCCCTTTTAGCTAATCTATCTGGTAAAATCAACTTAAATTTATTATTCAATGTAACTACAGCTTTTTCTTTACCGTCTTTAGTAAAAAGTTGCAAATCTGTTATGGAATATCCAGAACCCTTTTCCAAGTCTTTAAGTAATAATGTTTCTTTTATATCAGGAAAAGCCCATTTCGTGGACGCTTCGCATGTTACAGTACAACCTTTTCTATCACAATTTTGGCAACCTTTTACTTTATATTTATTATCACCGTCTTTCATTATTGTCTCACATATTCCGCCTTTTTGTCGTATCCATTGCATATAACATTTATGTTTTAATATTTCAACTTCTTTATAACAATTTCGACATTTTTCCCATCCACATTTATGTTCTTTACCTCCCTCTTCTATGAGTTTGTTACCTTTTTCAATCATTTCTCTACCCTTGTTATTATCTCCTTCTTCAATCATTTTATTTCCTTGTTCAATCATTTTTTTACCTTCGTCAACCATTTTATCACCTCTTTTGAGTATTTTATTACAATTTAAGCATTTGTAAAATCTTTCACAAACTTCTGAATGATTTTCTAAACATTCTTGATTAAAACAGTATCTATTGCAGTTTTCACAATATATTCTTTGTTTAGAGTCTTCTTCGTGTTTGGTAAAACATATTAGGCACGTTTTCTTTACTTTTTTGCATTTATGGTCGTCTTTGATTTGATATGGTTTATCACATTTTTTACAATAATAAGACTGACCGTAGAAACCTGTCATACTATTGATTGTATCGAAATGATTTCCATTTTTATATAAATATACTTTTACATCTTTCTCTTCTCCAGAATAAATTACTTGATTAAAACATTCGGCTGCTACGATTTTTATTTGAATATTTAATAATCTTTCTATATTCGCAATATCATCTAATGTAAAATAATTTCTATTATATTCTCCAAGTTGATTACATAGTTCTTGAGCTAAAGTAGTTTGTAAATTTCTTCCTTTTCTAATATATGTTATATCATTGTCGTTAAATTCTTTACCGAGTATTATATTTGTTTGATAAGTTAGTCCAACAATAACAGCTCTTGGACAACATAAATTATCTTTGTTTTTTATTTGTATTATACTTCTCTTTGTTCGCGAGTCTTCTGCTATATTTATCAATCTTTTCGCATCAGTAGCACCTCTAGGCATATTAACAACTTCGGCATGAAATGTACAACCGTATATATCTAAATCTTGATTTGAAGTTAAGATACTCTGAATTTTGTTTAATAAATTATCAATATCAGAAGTTCTTGATAAACCTGTGGAAATAGGGGAGTAAAGATCATTGTGATTAACTACTATATTTAATAAATCTCCTTCTTTGAAATTTGTTTTCTCTTTTACTATTTTAATCATTTCATTTAATCCCTCTCTAATGACAGTAATTTTTTTCATAATTAAGCCTGAAAGATCAGGCTCGGATGATTCTTCATCTTCGGCTTTCAATAATATAACTTTATAGTAAACTTTATGTTTCCTCCATCTTTTGGTGTATTCAGCATTTGTTTCTATTATTTTAATTTTAGATTTTTTCGAAAACTCTGTAAAATAACTATCTTCAAAAGCGAACGGTTGGTCGTTAATTTTTTGTAATAATTCTGCCTTCTTCATTTTAGAGTAACCTTTGATATTCTTTTCTTTAGCAATTTTTCTTAATTCTTTTATAGTCAAAGAAGTATTCTGAGTCGATTCGTTTTTTGACATGGTTTCCTCTAAAATTTCCTCTAATTTTGGTGATCCGATTTCGTTGAGAACAGTATGCGAAGCACTAGTCAAAGACGTATTTAAATTCGCTTCATTGTTTACATTATCTGAAATTTGATTCACTAGATCTGTTTTTTTACTATTTTGCTTTATCTTTAGGTCTAATTTTTCAGCAATTGATTTTAATTTTTTAATATTGAGTCTATTTAATTTATTAAACCAATCGCCAGCATTGAGCTCTTCTTTTAGAATTAATTTTATAAGATCTAATTTAGTCTTTGAGTTATATTGCGAATAGTTTTTTAACCCCATCTTTTTTGCGATGGCTTTTATTTTTTTTAAACTTAGTTTATTTAGCACAATCTCATTATTTGATTGTGGTGTTAAAAAATATTTATCCATCGAGGACGACTCATGTGTCAAAGGTGAACTCTTATCTGAACTCTGAATCTTCGTCGAACTCGATGACGAATTGTCTTCACTAATTTGTTCAATTATGTCACCCACTTTTTTTAAATCACCTTTAGTAAGTTTTATAATTTCCTCAAGTGTCATTTTACGAAGCTCATCTTTCGAGAGCTCCATTTATAAGAAAAATTTTTTTGCAAAACATTTTTCAGCCTTCTTAAACATCATATTCAATGATTATAATATGTTAGCAAGAGATGTTTTGGATAGTATTGCGCTCCTACTAATTTACCGCAGTTACATAATATTTTTTTACCTCTATAACGTTTATTCCAACATATGTTACAAAAAGTTGAATAACCATCTTTGCTTTTTTTATTTTGATAAAAATTCTCCAAATCTTTTAGAATATTGCAGTTCTTACAAACTTTTTTATCCATTTATTAGAAAGATATTATTTCAATAATTCTTATAATAATGTTAATTGCATTTCTTCTTCGTATATCCCCTCTTTAATTTTTTCGCCGTTAAGATCAGAAACAAAATAAATCCAAACATTATATACGCGTTTTTCTACAACTGTGAATATTTCTTCAGTCCAGTTTGTTTTTAATTTGTTACGAAAAATATCAACCATATTAGACAATCTAATTCTATCACCAACTTCAAATTTTGGTTTTTTATTTGTTAATGTAATCATATATACGGTTTCTAATAACTGTCTTTCATTTCCTTTATTAACATTTTTTGGCTTCATTTTAATCGTAGAGTGATAAGAATTGTTATAAGATTTTATAATTTTTGGTAGTGAGGAAAGCCAATTAAAACTCCTTGGCGGAGCCAACTCGTGAGCCTTCGGCGAACTGTCATACAATATTGGCTTGAATTTATTTCCTAAAGTACGGTTGAACCTCTCAACAAAGAAAGCTTTATTTTTTGTTCCAGTACTATAAAGATTGATATTGTACTTATTTAAAACGATTCTCATATCTTTATTATAAAACTCTTTTCCTCTATCAGCATGTAAATTTTTCGGTGGATTGTGTTTATCTTTAATCGCTTGTTGTATGATTTTTAAAAACGCGTTAGCTACTTCTAATCCTGATTTAGTTTTTAAAGGTTCTACCCATACAAATTTAGAAAAGGTGTCTTCAGCGACTAGAATATAGATAAAACCGTTATTGATCTTTTTAAATTTATTAAAATCATTCGGCTCCGGAATCTTTTGATTCCCTCGTGAACCTGTTCTTAAAGAATAGCTTGGATCTTCTGCTTTTCCTTTTGGTCTATAAAAAACATAAATATCTATTTGCCAAGTATCGTCAATACCTTTGTGTTGAAAGCGACGTGTTGGATATTTTTTCCTAGCGGATTTAAATAGTTCAAAAATTAAAATATCTTCTGGTGATTTAGAAAAATTATTTTTCTCTGATTGACAAATTCTGCAAGTAGATATTCTTCTCCTTTTTACAAACTTTGGTTCACCAATACTTTTAGTTTGTTTTTTACATTTTTTGCAATAATCCATTTAGTTACCATAATTTTGTCAGAACGGGGTTTTAAAAAACAATGAATACTATTAACAATTGATAATTTAGATTTAAAGAAAGCGGACTAGTGTTTCGCATCGCCTGCGTCGGAATCAACAAACACAATCTCATGAATTGATCTATTATTTGTAATTTCCTTCTTACCTTTATAAATCATATTTAACGAATCTGGATAATAAAAATTGACGGACATATTTTTAAATCTATCTGGTAAAATTACTTTAATCTTATTATTCAAAATAACACCTAATTTACTTCCATATTGTGTATTAACATTTTCGAAATTTGTCACTGAATAGGGTGTATTAATTTCCAAGTCAACAAGTTTTTTATATTCTAAAGAATATCCACAACTGTTTAGTTTGTTTTTTAAGTCACTCATTTATATATTAAAAAAATCTTCATAATTTTATACCGAAAACTTAACTAACATATAAAAAAAAATTGGAGTACTTAATAGATAAGGTTTTTTATCATTGAAACGACCAAGATGTTCTTCAGTGTTTACCTTTTCTTTTTTTATTCTAAAAGATAGAAGATCAGATTCTCTAACAATAAAGGGTTTTGAAAGATCTATTGTTCCTTTATTACTACTAATATCCAAATCTTTCAAATTAGCCGTTGAGTAGAATTTTATAACTTCCACATTCATTGGTATTCTAAGAAATAGTTCACCATCAAAAGAAAAGTCAAGCAAAGTAACAACCTTTAGTCCATGAACTTCTTTAATAAAACTAATTTTTCCTACAAATTGTAAAAAAGAATAATGAATTTTTTTCATGAATTCAGTTTCCAAATTGATTAACCTTTCTCCGTAAATATCTAGTTGTTTTTTATTGACAACATCATACTTATCAATTGCATCAGCAGTTTTAACTAATCTTCTATTACCAATATCAATATATCGTTTTTCTTTTTTGATCATATTATTCAGTTCAGGTTTAACAATTTTTAAAATACTTTCTGAATCATCTTTTCTAATCATATTACTGAGTTCCGGCTTAACAATTTTTAAAACGCTTTCTGAATCATCTTTTTTGATCATATTACTGAGTTCAGGTTTAACGATTTTTAAAATACTTTGAGAATCATCTTTTCTAATCATATTACTGACTTCCGGCTTAACAATTTTTAAAACGCTTTCTGAATCATCTTTTTTGATCATATTACTGAGTTCAGGTTTAACGATTTTTAAAATACTCTCTGAATCATCTTTTCTGATCATATTACTGAGTTCCGGCTTAACAATTTTTAAAACGCTTTCTGAATCATCTTTTTTGATCATGTTACTGAGTTCAGGTTTAACCATTTTTAAAACGGTTTCTGAATCATCTTTTTTGATCATATTATCGTTTGCTGACGCTAAATATTGTAAATTAACAGCATCGCCAGGATTTTCTGGTTGTTTTACATTAACTAATTTGTGTCCTGTGATATCATAATCGCCATTTTCTGTTAAATTAAACCCTATACCAGGTGGTCCTCTTGTTGATTTTCCACCTTTTTGTCTATTTTTTCTAAGAACGTATTCAGCATGCGAAGCACTAGTCAAAGACGATGTCATCGCCTTTGGACTGGTCCTGCCAGTCATTTATTGGTGTAAAATTCTTTCTATATTTTATTTCAGGATTTTTGAAATCAATAGTTAAGCAATCAAAATTATTAATGTTATTTTCATAGTATTCCTTGACTTTCTTATCCAATCCTTTTTCTCTAAATATCAAACTTATATCATTACCATCACATGATGGAAATATTGAAAGATAATTACATTGTAAACGAATTGATTTTGGTACTCTATACCAATCCTGCGTTATATAGATCATCGAAGCATTCATTTTTCTTCCACGTATAGCTAAATCTATCAATTTTTTTTGATCTTTTTCAGTTACAAAATCATCAACAACAATCAAGTTTTGTTTATCTCTATCCAGTTCGTCTACATGGACTATGTCTTCTATATCTGATGAAAAGTGTGATTCAATTATCGGTTCTTCAGGTCGAATAATTTTTTCATCATCAAACACATTTTGTAATAACTGATAATAAGGTTCTTCTAAATCCTTTGCATACAAATAAAAAGTATCAAAAAATAAATATTTTAATAGATTGACAACAGTATTTGTTTTACCAGAACCGCTTCGTCCTATAATTATTAATATAAAAGGCCATTTTGGAGCTAATTTATTAATGTTGTAATGTTCTTTTTCATCGGTTTTAATAAAATGAATAGGCAAAGACGTATTCATCGTCGTCTTCGACACTGGACTGGCCTTGCCAGTCATTTATGTAACACAAATAACCGCGATAGCGGGCAAATTGATTCCCTTGTGAACCGTCTTTGACTTGTGCTCCGCACCCAAACAGTATAAGATCTTTAATTCGAAAACAACTGCAGAAGAGCCATTATGGGCGTGTTGGTAAGATGTTTGCTTTCACTCCAAGGGGTCCCGGGTTCGAACCCCCGCGGATCCAACTTTTTTTTAAATTTCGTAATATTGCGCAGTTTGATGTATTATTGTAGCTGATTAGACATTATAATGGACACGACATAAATAGCTCAGATAGTAAAGAGTTAGACAGATAATAAAAGGTTTTGAGTTCGATTCCCATCGCCGCTTTTTTAATTGAGAATGCAGTTGTTCTTAAATCTGAACTGGTGAGATCTCGAGTGGCCATAGAGATTGAGGACCCACGAAGATTGACGAGCAACTGAGTGCTGCCAAATATTCTCAAAATATTTCTCGGTTTTGGGACTCTTCCATCTATTCATGACTTACAGTAATATCGAACAACAATGACCTGTCCTGTTGATTCAGGACTGATGGTCGTGCCGATGATTCTCCTCGATAGACACATACCTATAAACGGTATAAGCTGTCGTGAAAGAGGAGATGCTGTAAGAATAGATCGGATTGTAGTCGGAATGAAAACGGGGAATGTTTTGCACTTATTTTCGCTAGCGCTCATATTCGGCTATGCCTTCATGATGAATCTTCTTTTCACTTTATATAAATGACTAACGCTAATAGTAAAAGTGAAATAATTGACGCTATTTTAAAAAATCGTGAAATAATTAAAAATAGGATTCATTTAAAACAATTTAAAGAACATTTAACGAAGGAAGAAATTAAAAAACTACAAAAACCTATAACTGACAAACTTGATAATATTACTGAATTTACACAACAAATTCTTATGAGCGAAGCGAATCCAAAAAATGTTTTAGCAATTGAGGAAAAGGTTCCCCAGGCCGAATCGAAAGATTCCGGAGGCGATGATGTAAACGAATCGGATCATTTATTACCATTACCAAAATCACCTTCCTCCATAAGTTTAGATCCTAATAAAGATTTAAATTTTGATATTATTGAAAAACAATTTAAATTTGAAAAACCTTCACATTTATTATCGTTAGACATTAGAAGTCGAAATGCAAAAATTGATACGACGATACCCGAAATATCAACTAAATTGAAATCATTAAATGCGCACCTTACAAACGCAAAGAAATCACAAGAACAAGAAAAAATTGATAATTTACAATATGTGTATTCACAGTTGAAAAAATATAAAAGTGTTTTAGAAGATATTCGAAAAATTCCCTTCTATGAGAAGCAAACAGGAAGCGGCCAGATTCGACCTTCGGTCTTCAGCAGGCCATGCCTGATTTTTTCAGATCCGAATGAAATGGTAGAACGTCTTGATCTATTAATTGCGTCAAAAAATGCGGGAAATGATTCAATCGAGGTATATAATGAATGCGTAGAAATACTTGATAAATTGTTAAACCTGAAACTCATAAAAAAATCAGATCACAAAAAGATATTCTCTACGCTGCATGCGGAGCACTAGTCCACTTCGGTTTCGCCTCCGGAATTCCCTCGGGAACTTTTGCCAGGCTTTTTTAAACTGAATAAATGAGCCTAATACACATTAGATCTAAAGAAAATGATTTTGAAATAAGTTATTCTGAAAACCCTATTAATTTATCTGGATTAAAAGGTGAAATTGCTTTAAAGACAGCAAGTCTCTGGTATAGTTGGGATAACATTACCGAAGAGTATAAAAATAACGAAATAAAATTTAGGCGAAGCCCTCATGAGCGAAGCGAATACAAGTCTGGTAAAAAGGCTCCGCAGACCGAACTCAAAAATAACGAAATCAAGAAAGACAGGCAAGGCGTGTCCAGAGTCGATAGAAATGAATCGGAGTGGAAAATATTAAAGTTACCAAACGGTTTGTACGATGAAAATGAATTAAATAATTATATCCAAGAATATTTTGGAACGTTTGAAACACCCCCGTTTAATTTTGATGTAAATTATGCAACTAATCGTTTTATGCTAATTATACGCGACAAAGACTATGAAATTGACTTTTCCCACGGTAAGATACATGAGCTTTTAGGATTTGATAAAAAAATATATAAAGAAGGAATAAACTATGCAACAAAAATTGGTAACATCACCAAAGATATTGATCAAATCTTGATTCACTGCTCCCTAGTTTCATCTAGTTATCAAAATAATCTCAAAAGTGATGTTATATACGCTTTTACCCCAAATATTTCACCTAGATCTTTAATTAATATTGAACCGACGCATCCGAAATATTTACCAATTAATCGTACGGATTATATATTTAATATTCGCATTTCTGTTACAAATCAGCTAAATCAATTGATAAATTTTAATGGAGAGTGTTTAAATTTTGTTCTAGATATTCAGTAATTGTCATTGCTATTCTTTCCTGTAGAATAAATGGTACTTGTTGTTCATAGAAAACAATTATTTCCTAAACAATATGGGTTTGGTCTTAAATATCACAGAGATATTAGAGGTGGAAATATTTTTCAATCTATAAAAAAATTTGCTATACCAGCATTGGGTTTTTTATATCGCAATATATTAAAACCTTTTTGGAAAAATAATAAAGAAGATATCATTCAAGGTGTAACTTCAGGGCTTAAAAATATAGCGTCTACATACGTAAAATCACCGCCCTTTTCTACTTATAAAGAAGAAATTATAAATCCTATTCTAAACAAAATGAAAGAAAAATCGTGGAATGAACATTTACGAGGCGACGGATTAAAAAAGGGGAAAGCTAATCGATTAACTAAAAAATCAAAGGATATCATTAAAAATCTGTTGAATGCTGATGAAATTGATTAAAAACTTGTGATGTCCTTATATCGTCTTAAATTCAGTGACGGATGCCCATCCGTCACTGAAATCCCATGAAAGCTCATAATATTTTTTATTTTTTTAACTACCTTGAAAATCGGGTTATTTTTTTATTTTTTTTAACTACCTGGAAAATCGGGGTGTTTTTATGATTATTTGATGTTTTTTTAACTACCTTGAAAATCGGGGTAATTTGCTTAATATTATTACTTTTTTCACAATTACCCTTGAAAATCAGGGTGTGTCCTATACGGGCCCTCTTACTACTTCCTACAAAATAGTTTTTAGCATTTCTCTTGTAGGACCAACCATAAGCGAGTTATAAAGTTGGATATAAATAATATTTAACAAAAACTTGCTTAAAAATAATATGTTTGAAATACTGAAATTAAACTAAATTAATTGTGTCTAACACTTTAGTAGAGAAAAAAGAAAAAGACATAAAAGTCACCAAAGTCTTCAGAATCGTTTTTAGTCGTCATATTAATAACAATAACATTAATAATAATAATACTAATAGTACTAAATCTGCTTATATGCAAGAGCTTTATTAAGGTAACAGTTTTTTGGTTTCTTGCTTATATCTCGAAAACAGTTACTCTTATCAATTTTTATTTTTTTACTAGAATTAAAGTTGATAAAAATTCCTACAAAATAGTTATTTGCATTTTTCTTGTAGGACCAAGCATAAGCGAGTTATAGAGATGGATATAAATAATATTTAACAAAAATTTGCTTTAAAATAAAATGTTTGAAATACTGAAATTAAACTAAATTAATTGTGTCTAACACTTTAGTAGAGGAAAAAGAAGAAGACATAAAAGTCACTAAAGATTTCAGAGTCGTCTTTAATCGTCATATTAATAACAATAACATTAATAATAATAATACTAATAGTACTAAATTTGCTTATATGCAAACGCTTAATTAAGTTAACAGTTTTTTGGTTTCTTGCTTATATCTAGAAAACAGTTACTCCTATCAATTTTTATTTTTTTACTAAAATTAAAGCTGATAAAATTTCCAACAAAATAGTTATTTACATTTTTCTTGTAGGACCAAGCATAAACGAGTTATAGAGTTGGATATAAATATTATTTAACAAAAATTTGCTTTAAAATAAAATGCTTGAAAAACCGGAATTTAACTAAATTAATTGTCTAACACTTTAGTAGAAGAAAAAAGAAAAGACATAAAAGTCACTAAATGTTTCAGAGTCGTCTTTAGTCGTCATATTATTAACAATAACATTAATAATAGTAATACGAATAGTACTAAATTTGCTTATATGCAAACGCTTAATTAAGGTAACAGTGTTTTGGTTCCTTGCTTATATCTCGAAAACAGTTACTCCTATCAATTTTTATGTTTTTACTAGAATTCAAGCTGATAAAATTTCCAACAAAATAGTTATTTACATTTTTCGTGTAGGACCAAGCATAAACGAGTTATAGAGTTGGATATAAATAATATTTAACAAAAATTTGCTTTAAAATAAAATGCTTGAAAAACCGGAATTTAACTAAATTAATTGTGTCTAACACTTTAGTAGAAGAAAAAAGAAAAGACATAAAAGTCACTAAATGTTTCAGAGTCGTCTTTAGTCGTCATATTATTAACAATAACATTAATAATAGTAATACTAATAGTACTAAATTTGCTTATGTGCAAACGCTTAATTAAGGTAACAGTGTTTTGGTTCCTTGCTTATATCTCGAAAACAGTTACTCCTATCAATTTTTATCTTTTTACTAAAATTTAAGCTGATAAAATTTCCTACATAATAGTTATTTGCATTTTTCATGTAGGACTAACCATAAGCGAGATATAAGTTTGAAAATAATTAATATTTAAAAAAAAAGTGCTTTAACAGAAAATGTCTTGTGATTTAAAATACACTTAATTTATTAGGTCCAATACTTTATTAGAAGAAAAAGGGGGTGACATAAGTCACTGAAGTCTTCAGAGTCGATTTTAAATGCTGCATTTTCGTCTTCGTCTCAAACATTGAAAACTGAATTACATTTTTGTTCTGAAACGGTAACAGTTTTCACTTTGGTTTTTTGCTTATATCTCGAAAACAATTACTCTTATCAGTTTTTATTTTCTTTTCAAAATAAAGCTGATAAAATTTCCTACAAAATAGTTATTTGCATTTTTCTTGTAGGACCAACCATAAGCGAGTTATAAAGTTGGATATAAATAATATTTAACAAAAACTTGCTTTAAAATAAAATGTTTGAAATACTAAAATTAAACTAAATTAATTGTGTCTAACACTTTAGTAGAGAAAAAAGAAAAAGACATAAAAGTCACCAAAGTCTTCAGAATCGTTTTTAATCGTCATATTAATAACAATAACATTAATAATAATAATACTAATAGTACTAAATTTGCTTACATGCAAACGCTTAATTCAGGTAACAATTTTTTGGTTTCTTGCTTATATCTCGAAAACAGTTACTCCTATCAATTTTTATCTTTTCACTAAAATTAAAGCTGATAAAATTTCCTACAAAATAGTTAATTGCATTTTTAGTGTAGGACTAACCATAAGCGAGATATAAGTTTGAAAATAATTAATATTTAAAAAAAAAGTGCTTTGACAGAAAATGTCTTGTGATTTATAATACACTTAATTTATTGGGTCCAATACTTTATTAGAAGAAAAAGGAGATGACATAAAAGTTACTGAAGTTTTAAGAGTCGTTTTTAAATGCTGCATTTTCGTCTTCGTCTCAAACATTGAAAACTGAATTACATTTTTGTTCAGTAACTGTAACAGTTTTCACTTTGGTTTTTTGCTTATATCTCGAAAACAATTACTCTTATCAATTTTTATCTTTCTTTCAAGATTAAAGCTGATAAAATTTCCTACAAAATAGTGATTTGCATTTTTTTTGTAAGACCAACCATAAGCGAGTTATAGTGTTGGATATAAATAATCATTAACAAAAATTTGCTTTAAAATAAAATGTTTGAAAAACCGAAATTAAACTAAATAAATTGAGTCTAACACTTTAGTATAGGAAAAAGGAGAAGACATAAAAGTCACCAAAGTCTTGAGAGTCGTTTTTAGTCGTCATATTAATAACAATAACATTAATAATAATAATACTAATATTACTAAATTTGCTTATATGCAAGCGCTTAATTAAGATAACAGTTTCTTGCTTATATCTCGAAAACAGTTACTCCTATCACTTTTTATCTTTTTACTAAAATTAAAGCTGATAAAATTTCCTACAAAATATTTATTTGCATTTTTTATGTAGGACTAACCATAAGCGAGATATAAGTTTGAAAAAAATTAATATTTAAAAAAAAGTGCTTTAACAGAAAATGTCTTGTGATTTAAAATACACTTAATTTATTGGGTCCAATACTCTATTAGAAGAAAAAGGAGGTGACATAAAAGTCACTGAAGTCTTCAGAGTCTTTTTTAAATGCTGCATTTTCGTCTTCGTCTCAAACATTGAAAACTGAATTACATTTTTTTCAGTAACTGTAACAGTTTTCACTTTGGTTTTTTGCTTATATCTCGAAAACACCAAAATAGTTATTTACATTTTTCTTGTAGGACCAAGCATAAGCAAGTTATAGAGTTGGATATAAATAATATTAAACAAAAATTTGCTTTAAAATAAAATGTTTGAAAAACTGAAATTAAACTAAATTAATTGTGTCTAACACTTTAGTAGAGGAAAAAGAAGGAGACATAAAAGTCACTTAAGTCTTAGAGTTGTCTTTAGTCGTCATATTAATAACAATAACATTTATAATAACAATACTAGTAGTACTAAATTTGCTTATATGCAAGCGCTTAATTAAGGTAACAGTTTTTTTGTTTTTTGTTTATATCTCGAAAACAGTAACTCCTATCAATTTTTACTTTTTCACCAAAATTAAAGGTGATAAAATTTCCTACAAAATAGTAATTTGCATTTTTCATGTAGGACTAACCATAAGCGAGATATAAGTTTGAAAATAATTAATATTTAAAAAAAAATTGCTTTAACAGGAAATGTCTTGTGATTCAAAATACACTTAATTTAATGGGTCCAATACTTTATTAGAAGAAAAAGGAGGAGACATAAAAGTCACTGAAGTCTTCAGAGACGATTTTAAATGCTGCATTTTCGTCTTTGTTTCAAACATTGAAAACTGAATTACATTTTTGTTCAGTAACAGTTACAGTTTTCTTATTGGTTTTTTGCTTATATCTCGAAAATAGTTATTTCTATCAATTTTTATCTTTCTTTCAAAATTAAAGCTGATAAAATTTTCTACAAAATAGTTATTCGCATTTTTTTTGTAGGACCAACCATAACCGAGTTATAGAGTTGGATATAAATAATCTTTAACAAAAATTTGCTTTAAAAAAAATGTTTGAAAAACCGAAATTAAACTAAATTAATTGTGTCTAACACTTTAGTAGAAGAAAAAGGAGAAGACATAAAAGTCACCAAAGTCTTCAGAGTTGTTTTTAGTACTAAATTTGCTTATATTCAAGCCCTTAATTAAAGTAACAGTTTTTTGGTTTCTTGCTTATATCTCGAAAACAGTTACTCCTATCAATTTTTATCTTTTCACTAAAATTAAAGCTGATAAAAGTTCCTACAAAACAGTTGTTTGCATTTTTCATGTAGGACTAACCATAAGCGTGATTTTAAATCACAAGACATTTTCTGTTAAAGCACATTTTTTTTTAAATATTAATTATTTTCAAACTTATATCTCGCTTATGGTTAGTCCTACATGATAAATGCAAATAACTATTTTGTAGGAAATTTTATCGGCTTTAATTTTAGTGAAAAGATACAAATTGATAGGAGTAACTGTTTTCGAGGTATAAGCAAGAAACCAAAAAACTGTTACTTTAATTAAGGGCTTGCATATAAGCAAATTTTGTACTAAAAACAACTCTGAAGACTTTGGTAACTTTTATGTCTTCTCCTTTTTCTTCTACTAAAGTGTTAGACACAGTTAATTTAGTTTAATTTCGGTTTTTCAAACATTTTATTTTAAAGCAAATTTTTGTTAAAGATTATTTATATCCAACTCTATAACTGGCTTATGATTGGTCCTACAAAAAAAATGCGAATAACTATTTTGTAGAAAATTTTATCAGCTTTAATTTTGAAAGAAAGATAAAAATTGATAGGAGTAACAGTTTTCGAGATATAAGCAAAAAACCTATAAGAAAACTGTAACTGTTACTGAACAAAAATGTAATTTAGTTTTCAATGTTTGAGACGAAGACGAAAATGCAGCATTTAAAATCGACTCTGAAGAATTCAGTGACTTTTATGTCACCTCCTTTTTCTTCTAATAAAGTATTGGACCCAATTAATTTAGTTTAATTTCGGTTTTTCAAACATTTTATTTTAAAGCAAATTTTTCTTAAAGATTATTTATATCCAACTCTATAACTCGCTTATGGTTGGTCCTACAAAAAAAAATGCTAAAAACTATTTTGTAGGAAATTTTATCAGCTTTAATTTTGAAGAAAAGATAAAAATTTATAGGAGTCACTGTTTTCGAGATATAAGCAAAAAACCAAAATGAAAATTGTAACCGTTACTGAACAAAAATGTAATTCAGTTTTCAATGTTTGAGACGAAGACGAAAATGCAGCATTTAAAAACGACTCTGAAAACTTCAGTGACTTTAAAGTCACCTCCTTTTTTTTCTAATAAAGTATTGGACTCAATAAATTAAGTGTATTTTAAATCACAAGACATTTTTTTTAAATATTGATTATTTTCAAACTTACATCTCGCTTATGGTTAGTCCTACATGAAAAATGCAAATAACTATTTTGTTGGAAATTTTATCAGCTTTAATTTTAGTAAAAAGATAAAAATTGATAGGAGTAACTGTTTTCGAGATATAAGCAAGAAACCAAAAAACTATTAACTTAATTAAGCGTTTGCATATAAGCAAATTTAGTACTATTAGTATTATTATTAATAATGTTATTGTTATTAATATGACGATTAAAGACGACTCTGAAATCTTTAGTGACTTTTATGTCTTCTTCTTTTTCCTCTAATAAAGTGTTAGACACAATTAATTTAGTTTAATTTCAGTATTTCAAACATTTTATTTTAAAGCAAATTTTTGTTAAATATTATTTAAATCCATCTCTATAACTCGCTTATGCTTGGTCCTACAAGAAAAATGCAAATAACTATTTCGTAGGAAATTTTATCAGCTTTAATTTTAGTAAAAAGATAAAAATTGATAGGAGTAACTGTTTTCGAGATATAAGCAAGAAACCAAAAAACTGTTACCTTAATAAAGCGCTTGCATATAAGCAGATTTAGTACTATTAGTATTATTATTATTAATGTTATTGTTATTAATATGACGACTAAAAACGATTCTGAAGACTTTGGTGACTTTTATGTCTTTTTCTTTTTTCTCTACTAAAGTGTTAGACACAATTAATTTAGTTTAATTTCAGTATTTCAAACATTTTATTTTTAAGCAAGTTTTTGTTAAATATTATTTATATCCAACTTTATAACTCGCTTATGGTTGGTCCTACAAAAAAAAATGCTAAAAACTATTTTGTAGGAAATTTTATCAGCTTTAATTTTGAAGAAAAGATAAAAATTTATAGGAGTCACTGTTTTCGAGATATAAGCAAAAAACCAAAATGAAAATTGTAACCGTTACTGAACAAAAATGTAATTCAGTTTTCAATGTTTGAGACGAAGACGAAAATGCAGCATTTAAAAACGACTCTGAAAACTTCAGTGACTTTAAAGTCACCTCCTTTTTTTTCTAATAAAGTATTGGACTCAATAAATTAAGTGTATTTTAAATCACAAGACATTTTTTTTAAATATTGATTATTTTCAAACTTACATCTCGCTTATGGTTAGTCCTACATGAAAAATGCAAATAACTATTTTGTTGGAAATTTTATCAGCTTTAATTTTAGTAAAAAGATAAAAATTGATAGGAGTAACTGTTTTCGAGATATAAGCAAGAAACCAAAAAACTATTAACTTAATTAAGCGTTTGCATATAAGCAAATTTAGTACTATTAGTATTATTATTAATAATGTTATTGTTATTAATATGACGATTAAAGACGACTCTGAAATCTTTAGTGACTTTTATGTCTTCTTCTTTTTCCTCTAATAAAGTGTTAGACACAATTAATTTAGTTTAATTTCAGTATTTCAAACATTTTATTTTAAAGCAAATTTTTGTTAAATATTATTTAAATCCATCTCTATAACTCGCTTATGCTTGGTCCTACAAGAAAAATGCAAATAACTATTTCGTAGGAAATTTTATCAGCTTTAATTTTAGTAAAAAGATAAAAATTGATAGGAGTAACTGTTTTCGAGATATAAGCAAGAAACCAAAAAACTGTTACCTTAATAAAGCGCTTGCATATAAGCAGATTTAGTACTATTAGTATTATTATTATTAATGTTATTGTTATTAATATGACGACTAAAAACGATTCTGAAGACTTTGGTGACTTTTATGTCTTTTTCTTTTTTCTCTACTAAAGTGTTAGACACAATTAATTTAGTTTAATTTCAGTATTTCAAACATTTTATTTTTAAGCAAGTTTTTGTTAAATATTATTTATA
Organism: Tribolium castaneum; assembly: GCF_031307605.1. Taxonomy (NCBI): domain Eukaryota; kingdom Metazoa; phylum Arthropoda; class Insecta; order Coleoptera; family Tenebrionidae; genus Tribolium; species Tribolium castaneum. The sequence continues at coordinate 1,072,121 of NW_026986634.1, forward strand.
TCCAACTTTATAACTCGCTTATGGTTGGTCCTACAAGAAAAATGCAAATAACTATTTTGTAGGAAATGTTATCAGCTTTAATTTTGAAAGAAAGATAAAAATTGATAGCAGTAACTGTTTTCGAGATATAAGCAAAAAACCAAAGTAAAAACTGTTACCGTTTCAGAACAAAAATGAAATTCAGTTTTCAATGTTTGAGACGAAGACGAAAATGCAGCATTTAAAATCGACTCTGAAGACTTCAGTGACTTATATGTCACCCCCTTTTTTTTCTAATAAAGTATTGGACCTAAAAAATTAAGTGTATTTTAAATCACAATACATTTTCTGTTAAAGCACTTTTTTTTTAAATATTAATTATTTTCAATCTTATATCTCGCTTATGGTTAATCCTACATAAAAAATGCAAATAACTATTTTGTAGGAAATTTTATCAGCTTGAATTTTAGTAAAAAGATAAAAATTGATAGGAGTAACTGTTTTCGAGATATAAGCCAGAAACCAAAACACTGTTACCTTAATTAAGCGTTTGCATATAAGCAAATTTAGTACTATTAGTATTATTATTATTAATGTTATTGTTATTAATATGACGATTAAAGACAACTTTGAAACCTTTAGTGACTTTTATGTCTTCTTCTTTTTCCTCTACTAATGTGTTAGACACAATTAAATTAGTTTAATTTCAGTTTTTCAAACATTTTATTTTAAAGCAAATTTTGTTTAAATATTATTTATATCCAACTCTATAATTCGCTTATGGTTGGTCCTACAAGAAAAATGCAAATAACTATTTTGTAGGAAATTTTATCAGCTTTAATTTTGAAAAATAAATAAAAATTGATAGGAGTAACTGTTTTCGAGATATAAGCAAAAAACCAATAAGAAAACAGTTACTGAACCAAAATGTAATTCAGTTTTCAATGTTTGAGACGAAGACGAAACTGCAGCATTTAAAAACGACTCTGAAGACTTCAGTGACTTTTATGTCACTTTCTTCTTCTTCTAATAAAGTATTAGACCCAATAAATTAAGTGTATTTTAAATCACAAGACATTTTCTGTTAAAGCACTTTTTTTTAAATATTAATTATTTTCAATCATATATCTCGCTTATGGTTAGTCTTACATGAAAAATGCAAATAACTATTTTGTAGGAAATTTTATCAGCTTTAATTTTAGTAAAAAGATAAAAATTGATAGGAGTAACTGTTTTCGAGATATAAGCAAGAAACCAAAAAACTGTTACCTTAATAAAGCGCTTGCATATAAGCAAATTTAGTACTATTAGTATTATTATTATTAATGTTATTGTTATTAATATGACGATTAAAGACAACTTTGAAACCTTTAGTGACTTTTATGTCTTCTTCTTTTTCCTCTACTAATGTGTTAGACACAATTAAATTAGTTTAATTTCAGTTTTTCAAACATTTTATTTTAAAGCAAATTTTTCTTAAAGATTATTTATATCTAACTCTATAACTCGCTTATGGTTGGTCCTACAAAAAAAATGCTAAACACTATTTTGTAAGAAATTTTATCAGATTTAATTTTGAAGAAAAGATAAAAATTTATAGGAGTAACTGTTTTCGAGATATAAGCAAAAAACCAAAGTGAAAATTGTAACCGTTACTGAACAAAAATGTAATTCAGTTTTCAATGTTTGAGACGAAGACGAAAATGCAGCATTTAAAAACGACTCTGAAAACTTTAGTGACTTTTAAGTCACCTCCTTTTTTTTCTAATAAAGTATTGGACTCAATAAATTAAGTGTATTTTAAATCACAAGACATTTTCTGTTAAAGAACTTTTTTTTTAAATATTGATTATTTTCAAACTTACATCTCGCTTATGGTTAGTCCTACATGAAAAATGCAAATAACTATTTTGTTGAAAATTTTATCAGCTTTAATTTTAGTAAAAAGATAAAAATTGATAGGAGTAACTGTTTTCGAGATATAAGCAAGAAACCAAAAAACTGTTAACTTAATTAAGCGTTTGCATATAAGCAAATTTAGTACTATTAGTATTATTATTATTAATGTTATTGTTATTAATATGACGATTAAAGAGGACTAGTATTGTTATTATAAATGTTATTGTTATTAATATGACGACTAAAGACAACTCTAAGACTTTAGTGACTTTTATGTCTCCTCCTTTTTCCTCTACTAAAGTGTTAGACACAATTAATTTAGTTTAATTTCAGTTTTTCAAACATTTTATTTTAAAGCAAATTTTTGTTAAATATTAAAAACTATAAAATGGGTTAGATTGCCTAAAAACACAGATCACACATGATCTTTTGCATAGAAATGAGAAAACACTCATGTAACACACAAAATAAGCTCCATTTTTCCTTATTAGAAGTATTATTATTATTATTACTTATGTTACTATTACTATTATTATTATTATTATTATTATTATTATTATTATTATTATTACTATTATTTTTATTATTATTATTACTATTATTATTATTATTATTATTATTATTATTATTATTATTAATTTTATTATTATTAAAAACTGATTATAACTTTTGTATAGTAAGTGTTTTTATACCAGTTTTAAAATGAGTTATTAATTTTAGACAATTTGTTGCCTAAAAACACAGATCACAGATGATTTCTTGCATAGAAATGAGAAAACGCTCATATAACACACAAAATAAGCTTCATTTTTGCTTAGAAAACTAAGCTTACTTTTATTACTATTATTATTTTTATTATTATTATTATTACTATTATTATTATTATTATTATTATTATTATTATTATTATTATTATTATTATTATTATTATTATTATTATTATTGTTATTATTATTATTATTAAAAACTTATATTAAACAGACAGAAAACGTCGTATTCTGACACAAAAAAACGAATTACGTTATAGACTTGACGAGATCGGCGTATCTCGGACTCTTATAGGACTCTTATAGGGTCAAAAAGTATCAGTTTGGATTAAAACAAATTATTTTTGTTGAGTCTCAGTCTGAATTGTTTATCAGTTCAAACAAAAACGGCTTATTTTAGACGATCTTTTGCTTTGAACAAGAAAACTTACATCGAACAGATTAAAAACGTATTAATCTGGCATAAAAGAGCAATTTATGTATCACTTCGGATAAAGGCAGCTAGTCCTATTCGTTTTATTGCTTAAAATAGACAAAATTGTTAATAAATCTAACAAAAACGCTGTATTCTAGCACAAAATACTAATTACATTATAGTTTCGACGAGAATAGCTTATTTGGAATGATTCTATGCTTCCAAACGAGTAAATTTTTAATAAACAGATGCCAAACATCATGTTTTGTCCTATAAAGACATTTTATATTGCAGTTTGTATTAAAACAAAATATTTTCGTTGATTCTTTGTTAGAAGCAGCAAACCTAACATTAAAGAATCTGAAAACTTTGTATTCGGACACAAACCACCGAATTTTGTATCAGTTTAGACAAAAACGGTTGATTTTCGACAATATTTTGCTTTGAACAAGAAAACTTATATCAAACTGACTAAAATCGTCTTATTTTAGCACAAAACTAAAGATTTGCGTTATAGTCTTAACGAGAGCTGTTAATTTCAAACGGTTCTATGTTTTGAAACGAGTAAACTTTCACTGTACAGAGGAAAAACATCTTATTTCGCCTTTTAAAAACGATTCATGCCACAGTTTGGATAAAAACCAATTATTTTCGTTAATTCATTGTTACAAACATGAAACCTTACATCAAAGTAACTGAAAACCCCTTATTCAGGCACAGAAATTCGAATTACGTTTCAGTCTGGACAAAAACTGCTTACTTTAGACGATCCTTTGTTTTGAATACAAAAACTTACATTAAAAAGATTAAAAACGTCTTATTCTGGCTGAAAACTGCAAATTATATATTACTCTAGATAAAAGCAATTTATCCTGATTACTCCTTTACTTAGAATAGAGTAAACTTGTATAAAACTTAATAAAAACTTTAAATTTCGTCTCAAAGAAATAATTTACGTTACAGTTTTGACCAGCACTGTTTATTTCAAACGATTTTATGATTCGAAACTAATGAACTTTTATGGGGCAGATGCAAAACCACATATTACAATATAAAGCGTTGTTTTAAAGCAAATTATTACCTTTTGCAACAAGAAATTTCACGTCAAAGAAACTGAAAACATCGTATCCATGCACAAATATCGAATTACGTATCAGTTTAGGCAATTACAGCTTATTTTAAACGATTCCTTGCTATAAACAAGAAAAATTTTATCAAACATATTGAAAATGTCTTATTCTCGAAAATAAGAGCAAATTATGTATCAGTTTTAACAAAAGCGGATTACTCTGTTTGATTCTATGCTTAGAGTAGAGTAAACTACTATAAAACGTAATGAAAACTCTATATTCAAGCTCAAAAGAACAAATTACGTTATAGTTTTGACAAAAAAAAATTATTTCGGACGACTACATATTTCGAAGTAAGCAAACTTTAATTGAACAAGTGCAAAAGCTAATACTTTGCTTTAAAATAACGATTTATGTGGTAATATGGTATTTTGCATCTGTCCTATAAAAGTTTACTCGTTTCGCTCCATTGAATCATTCGAAATAAATTATTTTGACACAACAACGAAAATAATTTTTTTGTTTAAACTGTAACATGTCGTTTTTATAAAACGAACTAAGACGTTTGGCATCTGTTTAGTGAAAGTTTTCTCGTTTGGGGGCATAAAATCGTTTGAAATTAACAGTTCTGGTCAAAACTATAACGTAAATTATTTCTTTGAGACGAAATTTAAAGTTTTCATTAAGTTTTATACAAGTTTGCTCTATTCTAAGCAAAGGAGTAATCAGGATAAACTGCTTTTATCCAAAGTAATACATAATTTGCAGTTTTGAGCCAGAATAAGACGTTTTTAATCTTTTTAATGTAAGTTTTCGTGTTCAAAAGAAAGAATCGTCTAAAATAAGCAATTTGTGTCCAGACTGAATCGTAATTTGATTTTCTGGGCCTGAATAAGAGGTTTTCAGTTTCTTTGATGTAAGGTTTCTTGTTTGTAACAATGAATATTGTTAACGTCTTAGTTCGTTTTATAAAAGCGACTTATGTTACAGTTTAAACAAAAACAAATTGTTTGTGTTGTTGTTGTGTCAAAATAATTTATTTCTAATGATTCAATGGAGCGAAACGGGTAAACTTTTATAGGACAGATGCAAAATACCATATTACCACATAAATCATTATTTTAAAGCAAAGTATTAGCTTTTGCACATGTTCAATTAAAGTTTGCTTACTTCGAAGTATGTAATCGTCCGAAATATTTTTTTTTGTCAAAACTATAACGTAATTTGTTCTTTTGAGCTTGAATATAGAGTTTTCATTACGTTTTATAGTAGTTTACTCTACTCTAAGCATAGAATCAAACAGAGTAATCTGCTTTTGTTAAAACTGATACATAATTTGCTCTTATTTTCGAGAATAAGACGTTTTCAATATGCTTGATAAAATTTTTCTTGTTTATAGCAAGGAATCGTTTAAAATAAGCTGTATTTGCCTAAACTGATACGTAATTAGATATTTATGTATGGATACGAAGTTTTCAGTTTCTTTGACGTGAAATTTCTTGTTGCAAAAGGTAATACTTTGCTTTAAAACAACGCTTTATATGGTAATATGTGGTTTTGCATCTGCCCCATAAAAGTTCATTAGTTTCGAATCATAATTTCGTTTGAAATAAACAGTGCTGGTCAAAACTATAACGTAAATTATTTCTTTGAGACGAAATTTAAAGTTTTCATTAAGTTTTATACAAGTTTACTCTATTCTAAGTAAAGGAGTAATCAGGATAAATTGCTTTTATCTAGAGTAATATATAATTTGCAGTTTTCAGCCAGAATAAGACGTTTTTAATCTTTTTAATGTAAGTTTTCGTGTTCAAAACAAAGGATCGTCTAAAATAAGCAGTTTTTGTCCAGACTGAAACGTAATTCGAATTTCTGTGCCTAAATAAGGGGTTTTCAGTTTCTTTGATGTAAGGTTTCTTGTTTGTAACAATGAATTAACAAAAATAATTGGTTTTTATCCAAACTGTGGCATGAATCAGCTTTAAGACTATAACGCAAATCTTTTGTTTTGTGCTAAAATAAGACGTTTTTAGTCAGTTTGATATAAGCTTTCTTGTTCAAAGCAAAATATTGTCGCAAATCAACCGTTTTTGTCTAAACTGAAACAAAATTCGGTGGTTTGTGTCCGAATACAAAGTTTTCAGATTCTTTAATGTTAGGTTTGCTGCTTCTAACAAAGAATCAACGAAAATATTTTGTTTTAATACAAACTGCAATATAAAATGTCTTTATAAGACAAAACATGATGTTTGGCATCTGTTTATTAAAAATTTACTCGTTTGGAAGCAAAGAATCATTCCAAGTAAGCTATTCTCGTCGAAACTATAATGTAATTAGTATTTTGTGCTAGAATACAGCGTTTTTGTTAGATTTATTAACAATTTTGTTTATTTTAAGCAATGAAACGAATAGGATTAGCTGCCTTTATCCAAAGTGATACATAAATTGCTCTTTTATGCCAGATTAATACGTTTTTAGTCTGTTCGATGTAAGTTTTCTTGTTCAAAGCAAAAGATCGTCTAAAGTAAGCCGTTTTTGTTTGAACTGATGAACAATTCAGAATGAGAGTCAACAAAAATAATTTGTTTTAATCCAAACTGATAATTTTTGACCCTATAAGAGTCCTATAAGAGTCCGAGATACGCCGTTCTCGTCAAGTCTATAACGTAATTCGTCTTTTTGTGTCAGAATACGACGTTTTCTGTCTGTTTAATATAAGTTTTTAATAATAATAATAATAATAACAATAATAATAATAATAATAATAATAATAATAATAATAATAATAATAATAATAATAATAATAATAAAAATAATAATAGAAATAAAAGTAAGCTTAGTTTTCTAAGCAGAAATGAAGCTTATTTTGTGTGTTATATGAGCGCTTTCTCATTTCTATGCAAGAAATCATCTGTGATCTGTATTTTTAGGCAAGAAATTGTCTAAAATTAATAACTCATTTTAAAACTGGTATAAAAACATTTACTATACAAAAGTTAATAATAATAATAATAATAATAATAATAGTAATAATAATAATAATAATAATAATAGTAATAATAATAATAATAATAATAATAATAATAATAATAATAATAGTAATAAAAGAAATAATAATAATAATGATAATAATACTTATTATAATGAATTTCTTTCTAAATTAAAGCTTAGTTTTTCTAAGCAAAAATGATGCTTATTTTGTGTGTTATATGAGCGTTTTCTCATTTCTATGCAAGAGATCATCTGTGATCTGTGTTTTTAGGCAAGAAATTGAATAAAATTAATAACTCATTTTAAAACTGATATAAAAACATTTACTATACAAAAGTTAATAATAATAATAATAATAATAATAATAATAATAATAATAATAATAATAATAATAATAGTAATAAAAGAAACAATAATAATAATAATAATAATAATAATAATAATGATAATAATACTTATAATAATAAATTTCTTTCTAAATTAAAGCTTAGTTTTTCTAAGCAAAAATGATGCTTATTTTGTGTTATCTGAGCGTTTTCTCATTTCTATGCAAGAGATCATCTGTGATCTGTGTTTTTAGGCAAGAAATTGTCTAAAATTAATAACTCATTTTAAAACTGGTATGAAAACATTTACTATACAAAAGTTATAATCGGTCTTTAATAATAATAATATTAATAATAATAATAATATTAATAATAATAATAATAATAATAATAGTAATAATAATAATAAAAATAATAGTAATAATAATAATAATAATAATAAAAATAATAATAATAGTAGTAGTAAAAGTAAGCTTAGTTTTCTAAGCCAAAATGAAGCTTATTTTGCTTATTTTGTGTTATATGAGCGTTTTCTCATTTCTATGCAAAAGATCATGTGTGATCTGTGTTTTAAGTTGTGTCAGAATACGACGTTTTCTGTCTGTTTAATATAAGTTTTTAATAATAATAATAATAATAATAATAATAATAATAATAATAATAATAATAATAATAATAATAATAATAATAATAATAATAATAATAATAATAATAACAATAATAATAATAATAATAATAATAATAATAGTAATAGTAACAAAAGTAATAATAATAATAATACTTTTAAAAAGGAAAAATGGAGCTTATTTTGTGTGTTACATGAGCGTTTTCTCATTTTTATGCAAAAGATCATGTGTGATCTGTGTTTTTAGGCAATCTAAGCCATTTTATAGTTTTTAATATTTAACAAAAATTTGCTTTAAAATAAAATGTTTGAAAAACCGAAATTAAACTAAATTAATTGTGTCTAACACTTTAGTAGAGGAAAAAGGAGGAGACATAAAAGTCACTAAAGTCTTAAAGTTGTCTTTAGTCGTCATATTAATAACAATAACATTTATAATAACAATACTAGTAGTACTACAAAATAGTTATTTGCATTTTTCATGTAGAACTAACCATAAGCGAGATATAAGTTTGAAAATAATTATTAATTAAAAAAAAGTGTTTTAACAGAAAATGTCTTGTGATTTAAAATACACTTAATTTGTTGGGTCCAATACTTTATTAGAAGAAAAAGGAGGTGACATAAAAGTCACTGAAGTCTTCAGAGTCGTTTTTAAATGCTGCATTTTTGACTTCGTCTCAAACATTGAAAACTGAATTACATTTTTGTTCAGTAACAGTAACAGTTTTCTTACTGGTTTTTTGCTTATATCTCGAAAACTGTTACTCCTATCAAATTTTATCTTTCTTTCAAAATTAAAGATGATAAAATTTCCAACAAAATAGTTATTTACATTTTTTTTGTAGGACCAAGCATAAACGAGTTATAGAGTTGGATATAAATAATATTTAACAAAAATTTGCTTTAAAATAAAATGCTTGAAAAACCGGAATTAAACTAAATTAATTGTGTCTAACACTTTAGTAGAGGAAAAAGGAGAAGACATAAAAGTCACTAAATGTTTCAGAGTCGTCTTTAGTCGTCATATTAATAACAATAACATTAATAATAATAATACTAATAGTACTAAATTTGCTTATATGCAAACGCTTAATTAAGGTAACAGTTTTTTGGTTTCTTGCTTATATCTCGAAAACAGTTACTCCTATCAATTTTTATCTTTTTTTTCAAAATTAAAGCTGATAAAATTTCCTACAAAATAGTTATTTCCATTTTTTTGTAGGACCAACCATAAGCGAGTTATAGAGTTGGATATAAATAATATTTAACAAAAATTTGCTTTAAAATAAAATGTTTGAAAAACCAAAATTAAACTAAATTAATTGAGTCTAACACTTTAGTATAGGAAAAAGGAAAAGACATAAAAGTCACCAAAATCTTCAGAGTCGTTTTTAGTCGTCATATTAATAACAATAACATTAATAATAATAATACTAATAGTACTAAATTTGCTTATATGCAAGCGCTTTATTAAGGTAACAGTTTTTTGGTTTCTTGCTTATATCTCGAAAACAGTTACTCCTATCAATTTTTATATTTTTACTAAAATTAAAGCTGATAAAATTTCCTACAAAATAGTTATTTGCATTTTTCATGTAAGACTAACCATAAGCGAGATATATGATTGAAAATAATTAATATTTTAAAAAAAAGTGCTTTAACAGAAAATGTCTTGTGATTTAAAATACACTTAATTTATTGGGTCTAATACTTTATTAGAAGAAAAAGAAAGTGACATAAAAGTCACTGAAATCTTCAGAGTCGTTTTTAAATGCTGCAGTTTCGTCTTCCTCTCAAACATTGAAAACTGAATTATATTTTTGTTCAGTAACAGTCACAGTTTTCTTATTGGTTTTTTGCTTATATCTCGAAAACAGTTACTCCTATCAATTTTTATCTTCTTTTCAAAATTAAAGCTGATAAAATTTCCTACAAAATAGTTATTTGCATTTTTCTTGTAGGACCAACCATAAGCGAGTTATAGAGTTGGATATAAATAATATTTAACAAAAATTTGCTTTAAAATAAAATGTTTGAAAAACCGAAATTAAACTAAATTAATTGAGTCTAACACTTTAGTATAGGAAAAAGGAGAAGACATAAAAGTCACCATAGTTTTCAGAGTCGTTTTTAGTCGTCATATTAATAACAATAACATTAATAATAATAATACTAATAGTACTAAATTTGCTTATATGCAAGCGCTTTATTAAGGTAACAGTTTTTTGGTTTCTTGCTTATATCTCGAAAACAGTTACTCCTATCAATTTTTATCTTTTTACTAAAATTAAAGCTCATAAAATTTCCTACAAAATAGTTATTTGCATTTTTCATGTAAGACTAACCATAAGCGAGATATATGATTGAAAATAATTAATATTTAAAAAAAAAGTGCTTTAACAGAAAATGTCTTGTGATTTAAAATACACTTAATTTATTGGGTCTAATACTTTATTAGAAGAAAAAGAAAGTGACATAAAAGTCACTGAAGTCTTCAGAGTCGTTTTTAAATGCTGCAGTTTCGTCTTCGTCTCAAACATTGAAAACTGAATTACATTTTTGTTCAGTAACAGTCACAGTTTTCTTATTGGTTTTTTGCTTATATCTCGAAAACAGTTACTCCTATCAATTTTTATCTTTTTTTCAAAATTAAAGCTGATAAAATTTCCTACAAAATAGTTATTTGCATTTTTCTTGTAGGACCAACCATAAGCGAGTTATAGAGTTGGATATAAATAATATTTAACAAAAATTTGCTTTAAAATAAAATGTTTGAAAAACTGAAATTAAACTAATTTAATTGTGTCTAACACTTTAGTAGAGGAAAAAGAAGAAGACATAAAAGTCACTAAAGGTTTCAAAGTTGTCTTTAATCGTCATATTAATAACAATAACATTAATAATAATAATACCAATAGTACTAAATTTACTTATATGCAAACGCTTAATTAAGGTAACAGTGTTTTGGTTTCTTGCTTATATCTCGAAAACAGTTACTCCTATCAATTTTTATCTTTTTACTAAAATTCAAGCTGATAAAATTTCCTACAAAATAGTTATTTGCATTTTTTATGAAGGACTAACCATAAGCGAGATATAAGATGGAAAATAATTAATATTTAAAAAAGAAGTGCTTTAACAGAAAATGTCTTTCGATTTAAAATACACTTAATTTATTAGGTCCAATACTTTATTAGAAAAAAAAGGGGGTGACATATAAGTCACCGAAGTCTTCAAAGTCGATTTTAAATGCTGCATTTTCGTCTTCGTCTCAAACATTGAAAACTGAATTACATTTTTGTTCTGAAACGGTAACAGTTTTTACTTTGGTTTTTTGCTTATATCTCGAAAACAGTTACTCCTATCAATTTTTATCTTTTTTTCAAAATTAAAGCTGATAACATTTCCTACAAAATAGTTATTTGCATTTTTTTTGTAGGACCAACCATAAGCGAGTTATAAAGTTGGATATAAATAATATTTAACAAAAACTTGCTTAAAAATAAAATGTTTGAAATACTGAAATTAAACTAAATTAATTGTGTCTAACACTTTAGTAGAGAAAAAAGAAAAAGACATAAAAGTCACCAAAGTCTTCAGAATCGTTTTTAGTCGTCATATTAATAACAATAACATTAATAATAATAATACTAATAGTACTAAATCTGCTTATATGCAAGCGCTTTATTAAGGTAACAGTTTTTTGGTTTCTTGCTTATATCTCGAAAACAGTTACTCCTATCAATTTTTATCTTTTTACTAAAATTAAAGCTGATAAAATTTCCTACAAAATAGTTATTTGCATTTTTCTTGTAGGACCAAGCATAAGCGAGTTATAGAGATGGATTTAAATAATATTTAACAAAAATTTGCTTTAAAATAAAATGTTTGAAATACTGAAATTAAACTAAATTAATTGTGTCTAACACTTTAGTAGAGGAAAAAGAAGAAGACATAAAAGTCACTAAAGATTTCAGAGTCGTCTTTAATCGTCATATTAATAACAATAACATTAATAATAATAATACCAATAGTACTAAATTTGCTTATATGCAAACGCTTAATTAAGGTAACAGTGTTTTGGTTTCTGGCTTATATCTCGAAAACAGTTACTCCTATCAATTTTTATCTTTTTACTAAAATTCAAGCTGATAAAATTTTCTACAAAATAGTTATTTGCATTTTTTATGTCGGACTAACCATAAGCGAGATATAAGATTGAAAATAATTAATATTTAAAAAAGAAGTGCTTTAACAGAAAATGTCTTGTGATTTAAAATACACTTAATTTATTAGGTCCAATACTTTATTAGAAAAAAAAGGGGGTGACATATAAGTCACTGAAGTCTTCAGAGTCGATTTTAAATGCTGCATTTTCGTCTTCGTCTCAAACATTGAAAACTGAATTACATTTTTGTTCTGAAACGGTAACACTTACTCCTATCAATTTTTATCTTTCTTTCAAAATTAAAGCTGATAACATTTCCTACAAAATAGTTATTTGCATTTCTCTTGTAGGACCAACCATAAGCGAGTTATAAAGTTGGATATAAATGATATTTAACAAAAACTTGCTTAAAAATAATATGTTTGAAATACTGAAATTAAACTAAATTAATTGTGTCTAACACTTTAGTAGAGAAAAAAGAAAAAGACATAAAAGTCACCAAAGTCTTCAGAATCGTTTTTAGTCGTCATATTAATAACAATAACATTAATAATAATAATACTAATAGTACTAAATCTGCTTATATGCAAGCGCTTTATTAAGGTAACAGTTTTTTGGTTTCTTGCTTATATCTTGAAAACAGTTACTCCTATCAATTTTTATCTTTTTACTAAAATTAAAGCTGATAAAATTTCCTACAAAATAGTTATTTGCATTTTTTATGTAGGACTAACCATAAGCGAGATGTAAGTTTGAAAATAAAAAATATTTAAAAAAAATGTGCTTTAACAGAAAATGTCTTGTGATTTAAAATACACTTAATTTATTCGGTCCAATACTTTATTAGAAAAAAAAGGAGGTGACTTAAAAGTCACTGAAGTTTTCAGAGTCGTTTTTAAATGCTGCATTTTCGTCTTCGTCTCAAACATTGAAAACTGAATTACATTTTTGTTCAGTAACGGTTACCATTATCACTTTGGTTTTTTGCTTATATCTCGAAAACAGTTACTCCTATAAATTTTTATCTTTTCTTCAAAATTAAAGCTGATAAAATTTCCTACAAAATAGTTTTTAGCATTTTTCTTGTAGGACCAAGCATAAGCGAGTCATAGAGATTGATTTAAATAATATTTAACAAAAATTTGCTTTAAAATAAAATGTTTGAAATACTGAAATTAAACTAAATTAATTGTGTCTAACACTTTAGTAGAGGAAAAAGAAGAAGACATAAAAGTCACTAAAGATTTTAGAGTCGTCTTTAATCGTCATATTAATAACAATAACATTAATAATAATAATACCAATAGTACTAAATTTGCTTATATGCAAACGCTTAATTAAGGTAACAGTGTTTTGGTTTCTTGCTTATATCTCGAAAACAGTTACTCCTATCAATTTTTACCTTTTTACTAAAATTTAAGCTGATAAAATTTCCTACAAAATAGTTATTTGCATTTTTTATGTAGGACTAACCATAAGCGAGATATAAGATTGAAATTAATTAATATTTAAAAAAGAAGTGCTTTAACAGAAAATGTCTTGTGATTTAAAATACACTTAATTTATTAGGTCCAATACTTTATTAGAAAAAAAAGGGGGTGACATATAAGTCACTGAAGTCTTCAGAGTCGATTTTAAATGCTGCATTTTCGTCTTCGTCTCAAACATTGAAAACTGAATTACATTTTTGTTCTGAAACGGTAACAGTTTTTACTTTGGTTTTTTGCTTATATCTCGAAAACAGTTACTCCTATCAATTTTTATCTTTCTTTCAAAATTAAAGCTGATAACATTTCCTACAAAATAGTTATTTCCATTTCTCTTGTAGGACCAACCATAAGCGAGTTATAAAGTTGGATATAAATGATATTTAACAAAAACTTGCTTAAAAATAATATGTTTGAAATACTGAAATTAAACTAAATTAATTGTGTGTAACACTTTAGTAGAGAAAAAAGAAAAAGACATAAAAGTCACCAAAGTCTTCAGAATCGTTTTTAGTCGTCATATTAATAACAATAACATTAATAATAATAATACTAATAGTACTAAATCTGCTTATATGTAAGCGCTTTATTAAGGTAACAGTTTTTTGGTTTCTTGCTTATATCTCGAAAACAGTTACTTCTATCAATTTTTATCTTTTTACTAAAATTAAAGCTGATAAAATTTCCTACAAAATAGTTATTTGCGTTTTTCTTGTAGGACCAAGCATAAGCGAGTTATAGAGATGGATTTAAATAATATTTAACAAAAATTTGCTTTAAAATAAAATGTTTGAAACACTGAAATTAAACTAAATTAATTGTGTCTAACACTTTAGTAGAGGAAAAAGAAGAAGACATAAAAGTCACTAAAGATTTCAGAGTCGTCTTTAATCGTCATATTAAAAACAATAACATTAATAATAATAATACTAATAGTACTAAATTTGCTTATATGCAAACGCTTAATTAAGTTAACAGTTTTTTGGTTTCTTGCTTATATCTCGAAAACAGTTACTCCTATCAATTTTTATCTTTTTACTAAAATTAAAGCTGATAAAATTTCCTACAAAATAGTTATTTGCATTTTTCTTGTAGGACCAAGCATAAGCGAGTCATAGAGATGGATTTAAATAATATTTAACAAAAATTTGCTTTAAAATAAAATGTTTGAAATACTGAAATTAAACTAAATTAATTGTGTCTAACACTTTAGTAGAGGAAAAAGAAGAAGACATAAAAGTCACTAAAAATTTCAGAGTCGTCTTTAATCGTCATATTAATAACAATAACATTAATAATAATAATACCAATAGTACTAAATTTGCTTATATGCAAACGCTTAATTAAGGTAACAGTGTTTTGGTTTCTTGCTTATATCTCGAAAACAGTTACTCCTATCAATTTTTACCTTTTTACTAAAATTTAAGCTGATAAAATTTCCTACAAAATAGTTATTTGCATTTTTAATGTAGGACTAACCATAAGCGAGATATAAGATTGAAAATAATTAATATTTAAAAAAGAAGTGCTTTAACAGAAAATGTCTTGTGATATAAAATACACTTAATTTATTAGGTCCAATAATTTATTAGAAAAAAAAGGGGGTGACATATAAGTCACTGAAGTCTTCAGAGTCGATTTTAAATGCTGCATTTTCGTCTTCGTCTCAAACATTGAAAACTGAATTACATTTTTGTTCTGAAACGGTAACAGTTTTTACTTTGGTTTTTTGCTTATATCTCGAAAACAGTTACTCCTATCAATTTTTATCTTTCTTTCAAAATTAAAGCTGATAACATTTCCTACAAAATAGTTATTTGCATTTCTCTTGTAGGACCAACCATAAGCGAGTTATAAAGTTGGATATAAATAATATTTAACAAAAACTTGCATAAAAATAATATGTTTGAAATACTGAAACTAAACTAAATTAATTGTGTCTAACACTTTAGTAGAGAAAAAAGAAAAGGACATAAAAGTCACCAAAGTCTTCAGAATCGTTTTTAGTCGTCATATTAATAACAATAACATTAATAATAATAATACTAATAGTACTAAATCTGCTTATATGCAAGCGCTTTATTAAGGTAACAGTTTTTTGGTTTCTTGCTTATATCTTGAAAACAGTTACTCCTATCAATTTTTATCTTTTTACTAAAATTAAAGCTGATAAAATTTTCTACAAAATAGTTATTTGCATTTTTCTTGTAGGACCAAGCATAAGCGAGTTATAGAGATGGATTTAAATAATATTTAACAAAAATTTGCTTTAAAATAAAATGTTTGAAATACTGAAATTAAACTAAATTAATTGTGTCTAAGACTTTAGTAGAGGAAAAAGAAGAAGACATAAAAGTCACTAAAGATTTCAGAGTCGTCTTTAATCGTCATATTAATAACAATAACATTAATAATAATAATACTAATAGTACTAAATTTGCTTATATGCAAACGCTTAATTAAGTTAACAGTTTTTTGGTTTCTTGCTTATATCTAGAAAACAGTTACTCCTATCAATTTTCATCTTTTTACTAAAATTAAAGCTGATAAAATTTCCAACAAAATAGTTATTTGCATTTTTTATGTAGGACTAACCATAAGCGAGATGTAAGTTTGAAAATAATCAATATTTAAAAAAAATGTGCTTTAACAGAAAATGTCTTGTGATTTAAAATACACTTAATTTATTGGGTCCAATACTTTATTAGAAAAAAAAGGAGGTGACTTAAAAGTCACTGAAGTTTTCAGAGTCGTTTTTAAATGCTGCATTTTCGTCTTCGTCTCAAACATTGAAAACTGAATTACATTTTTGTTCAGTAACGGTTACCATTATCACTTTGGTTTTTTGCTTATATCTCGAAAACAGTTACTCCTATAAATTTTTATCTTTTCTTCAAAATTAAAGCTGATAAAATTTCCTACAAAATAGTTTTTAGCATTTCTCTTGTAGGACCAACCATAAGCGAGTTATAAAGTTAGATATAAATAATATTTAACAAAAACTTGCTTAAAAATAATATGTTTGAAATACTGAAATTAAACTAAATTAATTGTGTCTAACACTTTAGTAGAGAAAAAAGAAAAAGACATAAAAGTCACCAAAGTCTTCAGAATCGTTTTTAGTCGTCATATTAATAACAATAACATTAATAATAATAATACTAATAGTACTAAATCTGCTTATATGCAAGAGCTTTATTAAGGTAACAGTTTTTTGGTTTCTTGCTTATATCTCGAAAACAGTTACTCCTATCAATTTTTATCTTTTTACTAAAATTAAAGCTGATAAAATTTCCTACAAAATAGTTATTTTCATTTTTCTTGTAGGACCAAGCATAAGCGAGTTATAGAGATGGATTTAAATAATATTTAACAAAAATTTGCTTTAAAATAAAATGTTTGAAATACTGAAATTAAACTAAATTAATTGTGTCTAACACTTTAGTAGAGGAAAAAGAAGAAGACATAAAAGTCACTAAATGTTTCAGAGTCGTCTTTAGTCGTCATATTATTAACAATAACATTAATAATAGTAATACTAATAGTACTAAATTTGCTTATATGCAAACGCTTAATTAAGGTAACAGTGTTTTGGTTTCTTGCTTATATCTCGAAATCAGTTACTCCTATCAATTTTTATCTTTTTGCTAAAATTCAAGCTGATAAAATTTCCTACATAATAGTTATTTGCATTTTTCATGTAGGACTAACCATAAGCGAGATATAAGTTTGAAAATAATTAATATTTAAAAAAAAAGTGCTTTAACAGAAAATGTCTTGTGATTTAAAATACACTTAATTTATTAGGTCCAATACTTTATTAGAAGAAAAAGGGGGTGACATAAGTCACTGAAGTCTTCAGAGTCGATTTTAAATGCTGCATTTTCGTCTTCGTCTCAAACATTGAAAACTGAATTACATTTTTGTTCTGAAACGGTAACAGTTTTCACTTTGGTTTTTTGCTTATATCTCGAAAACAATTACTCTTATCAGTTTTTATTTTCTTTTCAAAATAAAGCTGATAAAATTTCCTACAAAATAGTTATTTGCATTTTTCTTGTAGGACCAACCATAAGCGAGTTATAAAGTTGGATATAAATAATATTTAACAAAAACTTGCTTAAAAATTAAATGTTTGAAATACTAAAATTAAACTAAATTAATTGTGTCTAACACTTTAGTAGAGAAAAAAGAAAAAGACATAAAAGTCACCAAAGTCTTCAGAATTGTTTTTAATCGTCATATTAATAACAATAACATTAATAATAATAATACTAATAGTACTAAATTTGCTTACATGCAAACGCTTAATTCAGGTAACAATTTTTTGGTTTCTTGCTTATATCTCGAAAACAGTTACTCCTATCAATTTTTATCTTTTTACTAAAATTAAAGCTGATAAAATTTCCTACAAAATAGTTAATTGCATTTTTAATGTAGGACTAACCATAAGCGAGATATAAGTTTGAAAATAATTAAAATTTAAAAAAAGTGCTTCAACAGAAAATGTCTTGTGATTTAAAATACACTTAATTTATTGGGTCCAATACTTTATTAGAAGAAAAAAGAGGTGACAGAAAGGTCACTGAAGTCTTTAGAGTCGTTTGTAAATGCTGCATTTTCGTCTTCGTCTCAAACATTGAAAACTGAATTACATTTTTGTTCAGTAACTGTTACAGTTTTCTTATTGGTTTTTTGCTTATATCTCGAAAACAGTTACTCCTATCAATTTTTATCTTTTTTTTTAAATTGAAGCTGATAAAGCTTCCTACAAAATAGTTATTTGCATTTTTCTTGTAGGACCAACCATAAGCGAGTTATAGTGTTGGATATAAATAATATTTAACAAAAATTTGCTTTAAAATAAAATGTTTGAAAAACCGAAATTAAACTAAATTAATTGAGTCTAACACTTTAGTATAGGAAAAAGGAGAAGACGTAAAGTAACCAAAGTCTTCAGAGTTGTTTTTTGTCGTCATATTAGTAACAATAACATTAATAATAAAAATACTAATAGTACTAAATTTGCTTATATGCAAGCGCTTTATTAAGGTAACAGTTATTTGGTTTCTTGCTTATATCTCGAAAACAGTTACTCCAATCAATTTTTATCTTTCTACTTGAATTAATGCTGATAAAATTTCCTACAAAATAGTTATTTGCATTTTTCACGTAAGACTAACCATAAGCGAGATATATGATTGAAAATAATTAATATTTAAAAAACAAGTGCTTTAACAGAAAATGTCTTGTAATTTAAAATACACTTAATTTATTGGGTCTAATACTTTATTAGAAAAAAAAAAAAGTGACATAAAAGTCACTGAAGTCTTCAGAGTCGTTTTTAAATGCTGCAGTTTCGTCTTCGTCTCAAACATTGAAAACTGAATTACATTTTTGTTCAGTAACAGTCACAGTTTTCTTATTGGTTTTTTGCTTATATCTCGAAAACAGTTACTCCTATCAATTTTTATCTTTTTTTCAAAATTAAAGCTGATAAAATTTCCTACAAAATAGTTATTTGCATTTTTCTTGTAGGACCAACCATAAGCGAGTTATAGAGTTGGATATAAATAATATTTAACAAAAATTTGCTTTAAAATAAAATGTTTGAAAAACTGAAATTAAACTAATTTAATTGTGTCTAACACTTTAGTAGAGGAAAAAGAAGAGGACATAAAAGTCACTAAAGGTTTCAAAGTTGTCTTTAATCGTCATATTAATAACAATAACATTAATAATAATAATACTAATAGTACTAAATTTGCTTATATGCAAACGCTTAATTAAGGTAACAGTGTTTTGGTTTCTTGCTCATATCTCGAAAACAGTTACTCCTATCAATTTTTATCTTTTTACTAAAATTCAAGCTAATAAAATTTCCTACAAAATAATTATTTGCATTTTTTATGTAGGACTAACCATAAGCGAGATATAAGATTGAAAATAATTAATATTTAAAAAAGAAGTGCTTTAACAGAAAATGTCTTGTGATTTAAAATACACTTAATTTATTAGGTCCAATACTTTATTAGAAAAAAAGGGGGTGACATATAAGTCACTGAAGTCTTCAGAGTCGATTTTAAATGCTGCATTTTCGTCTTTGTCTCAAACATTGAAAACAATTAAATTAGTTTAATTTCAGTTTTTCAAACATTTTATTTTAAAGCAAATTTTTGTTAAATTTTATTTATATCCAACTCTATAACTCGCTTATGGTTGGTCCTACAAGAAAAATGGAAATAACTATTTTGTAGGAAATTTAATCAGCTTTAATTTTGACAGAAAGATAAAAATTGATAGGAGTAACTGTTTTCGAGATATAAGCAAAAAACCAATAAGAAAACTGTGACTGTTACTGAACAAAAATGTAATTCAGTTTTCAATGTTTGAGACGAAGACGAAATTGCAGCATTTAAAAACGACTCTGAAGACTTCAGTGACTTTTATGTCACTTCCTTTTTCTTCTAATAAAGTATTGGACCCAATAAATTAAGTGTATTTTAAATCACAAGACATTTTCTGTTAAAGCACTTTTTTTTTAAATATTAATTATTTTCAATCATATATCTCGCTTATGGTTAGTCCTACATAAAAAATGCAAATAACTATTTTGTAGGAAATTTTATCAGCTTGAATTTTAGTAAAAAGATAAAAATTGATAGGAGTAACTGTTTTCGAGATATAAGCAAGAAACCAAAACACTGTTACCTTAATTAAGCGTTTGCATATAAGCAAATTTAGTACTATTAGTATTATTATTATTAATGTTATTGTTATTAATATGACAACTAAAGACAACTCTGAAACCTTTAGTGACTTTTATGTCTTTTCCTTTTTTCTCTACTAAAGTGTTAGACACAATTAAATTAGTTTAATTTCAGTTTTTCAAACATTTTATTTTAAAGCAAATTTTTGTTAAATATTATTTATATCCAACTCTATAACTCGCTTATGGTTGGTCCTACAAGAAAAATGCAAATAACTATTTTGTAGGAAATTTTATCAGCTTTAATTTTGAAAAAAAGACAAAAATTCATAGGAGTAACTGTTTTCGAGATATAAGCAAGAAACCAAAAAACTGTTACCTTAATAAAGCGCTTGCATATAAGCAGATTTAGTACTATTAGTATTATTATTATTAATGTTATTGTTATTAATATGACGACTAAAAACGATTCTGAAGACTTTGGTGACTTTTATGTCTTTTTCTTTTTTCTCTACTAAAGTGTTAGACACAATTAATTTAGTTTAATTTCAGTATTTCAAACATTTTATTTTTAAGCAAGTTTTTGTTAAATATTATTTATATCCAACTTTATAACTCGCTTATGGTTGGTCCTACAAAAAAAATGCAAATAACTATTTTGTAGGAAATGTTATCAGCTTTAATTTTGAAAAAAAGATAAAAATTGATAGGAGTAACTGTTTTCGAGATATAAGCAAAAAACCAAAGTAAAAACTGTTACCGTTTCAGAACAAAAATGTAATTCAGTTTTCAATGTTTGAGACGAAGACGAAAATGCAGCATTTAAAATCGACTCTGAAGACTTCAGTGACCTATTTGTCACCCCCTTTTTTTCTAATAAAGTTTTGGACCTAATAAATTAAGTGTATTTTAAATCACAAGACATTTTCTGTTAAAGCACTTTTTTTTTAAATATTAATTATTTTCAATCATATATCTCGCTTATGGTTAGTCCTACATAAAAAATGCAAATAACTATTTTGTAGGAAATTTTATCAGCTTGAATTTTAGTAAAAAGATAAAAATTGATAGGAGTAACTGTTTTCGAGATATAAGCAAGAAACCAAAACACTGTTACCTTAATTAAGCGTTTGCATATAAGCAAATTTAGTACTATTAGTATTATTATTATTAATGTTATTGTTATTAATATGACAACTAAAGACAACTCTGAAACCTTTAGTGACTTTTATGTCTTTTCCTTTTTTCTCTACTAAAGTGTTAGACACAATTAAATTAGTTTAATTTCAGTTTTTCAAACATTTTATTTTAAAGCAAATTTTTGTTAAATATTATTTATATCCAACTCTATAACTCGCTTATGGTTGGTCCTACAAGAAAAATGCAAATAACTATTTTGTAGGAAATTTTATCAGCTTTAATTTTGAAAAAAAGACAAAAATTCATAGGAGTAACTGTTTTCGAGATATAAGCAAGAAACCAAAAAACTGTTACCTTAATAAAGCGCTTGCATATAAGCAGATTTAGTACTATTAGTATTATTATTATTAATGTTATTGTTATTAATATGACGACTAAAAACGATTCTGAAGACTTTGGTGACTTTTATGTCTTTTTCTTTTTTCTCTACTAAAGTGTTAGACACAATTAATTTAGTTTAATTTCAGTATTTCAAACATTTTATTTTTAAGCAAGTTTTTGTTAAATATTATTTATATCCAACTTTATAACTCGCTTATGGTTGGTCCTACAAAAAAAATGCAAATAACTATTTTGTAGGAAATGTTATCAGCTTTAATTTTGAAAAAAAGATAAAAATTGATAGGAGTAACTGTTTTCGAGATATAAGCAAAAAACCAAAGTAAAAACTGTTACCGTTTCAGAACAAAAATGTAATTCAGTTTTCAATGTTTGAGACGAAGACGAAAATGCAGCATTTAAAATCGACTCTGAAGACTTCAGTGACCTATTTGTCACCCCCTTTTTTTCTAATAAAGTTTTGGACCTAATAAATTAAGTGTATTTTAAATCACAAGACATTTTCTGTTATAGCACTTCTTTTTTAAATATTAATTATTTTCAATCTTATATCTCGCTTATGGTTAGTCCTACATAAAAAATGCAAATAATTATTTTGTAGGAAATTTTATCAGCTTGAATTTTAGTAAAAAGATAAAAGTTGACAGGAGTAACTGTTTTCGAGATATGAGCAAGAAACCAAAACACTGTTACCTTAATTAAGCGTTTGCATATAATAAGCAAGAAACCAAAAAACTGTTACCTTAATAAAGCGCTTGCATATAAGCAGATTTTGTACTATTAGTATTATTATTATTAATGTTATTGTTATTAATATGACGACTAAAAACGATTCTGAAGACTTTGGTGACTTTTATGTCTTTTTCTTTTTTCTCTACTAAAGTGTTAGACACAATTAATTGAGTTTAATTTCAGTATTTCAAACATTTTATTTTTAAGCAAGTTTTTGTTAAATATTATTTATATCCAACTTTATAACTCGCTTATGGTTGGTCCTACAAGAAAAATGCAAATAACTATTTTGTAGGAAATGTTATCAGCTTTAATTTGGAAGAAAGATAAAAATTGATAGGAGTAACTGTTTTCGAGATATAAGCAAAAAACCAAAGTAAAAACTGTTACCGTTTCAGAAAAAAATGTAATTCAGTTTTCAATGTTTGAGACGAAGACGAAAATGCAGCATCTAAAATCGACTCTGAAGACTTCAGTGACTTATATGTCACCCCCTTTTTTTTTAATAAAGTATTGGACCTAATAAATTAAGTGTATTTTAAATCACAAGACATTTTCTGTTAAAGCACTTCTTTTTTAAATATTAATTATTTTCAATCTTATATCTCGCTTATGGTTAGTCCTACATAAAAAATGCAAATAACTATTTTGTAGGAAATTTTATCAGCTTGAATTTTAGTAAAAAGATAAAAATTGATAGGAGTAACTGTTTTCGAGATATGAGCAAGAAACCAAAACACTGTTACCTTAATTAAGCGTTTGCATATAAGCAAATTTAGTACTATTAGTATTATTATTATTAATGTTATTGTTATTAATATGACGATTAAAGACAACTTTGAAACCTTTAGTGACTTTTATGTCTTTTCCTTTTTCCTCTACTAAAGTGTTAGACACAATTAAATTAGTTTAATTTCAGTTTTTCAAACATTTTATTTTAAAGCAAATTTTTGTTAAATATTATTTATATCCAACTCTATAACTCGCTTATGGTTGGTCCTACAAGAAAAATGCAAATAACTATTTTGTAGGAAATGTTATCAGCTTTAATTTTAAAAGAAAGATAAAAATTGATAGGAGTAACTGTTTTCGAGATATAAGCAAAAAACCAAAGTAAAAACTGTTACCGTTTCAGAACAAAAATGTAATTCAGTTTTCAATGTTTGAGACGAAGACGAAAATGCAGCATCTACAATCGACTCTGAAGACTTCAGTGACTTATATGTCACTTCCTTTTTCTTCTAATAAAGTATTGGACCCAATAAATTAAGTGTATTTTAAATCACAAGACATTTTCTGTTAAAACACTTTTTTTTAATTATTAATTATTTTCAAACTTATATCTCGCTTATGGTTAGTTCTACATGAAAAATGCAAATAACTATTTTGTAGGAAATTTTATCACCTTTAATTTTGGTAAAAATGTAAAAATTGATAGGAGTAACTGTTTTCGAGATATAAGCAAAAAACAAAAAAACTGTTACCTTAAGTAAGCGCTTGCATATAAGCAAATTTAGTACTACTAGTATTGTTATTATAAATGTTATTGTTATTAATATGACGACTAAAGACAACTCTAAGACTTTAGTGACTTTTATGTCTCCTCCTTTTTCCTCTACTAAAGTGTTAGACACAATTAATTTAGTTTAATTTCAGTTTTTCAAACATTTTATTTTAAAGCAAATTTTTGTTAAATATTAAAAACTATAAAATTTCTTAGATTGCCTAAAAACACAGATCACACATGATCTTTTGCATAGAAATGAGAAAACGCTCATGTAACACACAAAATAAGCTTCATTTTTCCTTATTAAAAGTATTATTATTATTATTACTTATGTTACTATTACTATTATTATTATTATTATTATTATTATTACTATTATTTTTATTATTATTATTACTATTATTATTATTATTATTATTAATATTATTATTATTAAAAACCGATTATAACTTTTGTATAGTAAATGTTTTTATACCAGTTTTAAAATGAGTTATTAATTTTAGACAATTTCTTGCCTAAAAACACAGATCACAGATGATCTCTTGCATAGAAATGAGAAAACGCTCAGATAACACAAAATAAGCATCATTTTTGCTTAGAAAAACTAAGCTTTAATTTAGAAAGAAATTCATTATTATAAGTATTTATATCATTATTATTATTATTATTATTATTATTATTATTATTATTATTATTATTATTATTATTATTATTATCATTATTATTATTATTATTATTATTATTATTATTATTATTATTATTATTATTATTATTGTTATTATTATTATTGTTAAAAACTTATATTAAACAGACAGAAAACGTCGTATTCTGACACAAAAAAACGAATTACGTTATAGACTTGACGAGAACAGCGTATCTCAGACTCTTATAGGACTCTTATAAGGTCAAAAAGTATCAGTTTGGATTAAAACAAATTATTTTTGTTGAGTCTCAGTCTAAATTGTTTATCAGTTCAAACAAAAACGGCTCATTTTAGACGATCTTTTGCTTTGAACAAGAAAACTTACATCGAACAGATTAAAAACGTATTAATCTGGCATAAAAGAGCAATTTATGTATCACTTTGGATAAAGGCAGCTAATCCTATTCGTTTCATTGCTCAAAATAGACAAAATTGTTAATAAATCTAACAAAAACGCTGTATTCTAGCACAAAATACTAATTACATTATAGTTTCGACGAGAATAGCTTATTTGGAATGATTCTATGCTTCCAAACGAGTAAATTTTTATTAAACAGATGCCAAACATCATGTTTTGTCCTATAAAGACATTTTATATTGCAGTTTGTATTAAAACAAAATATTTTCGTTGATTCTTTGTTAGAAGCAGCAAACCTAACATTAAAAAATCTGAAAACTTTGTATTCGGACACAAACCACCGAATTTTGTATCAGTTTAGTCAAAAACGGTTGATTTTCGACAATATTTTGCTTAGAACAAGAAAACTTATATCAAACTGACTAAAAACGTCTTATTTTAGCACAAAACAAAAGATTTGCGTTATAGTCTTAACTAGAGCTGTTAATTTTAAACGGTTCTATGCTTTGAAACGAGTAAACTTTCACTGTACAGAGGAAAAACATCTTATTTCGCCTTTTAAAAACGATTCATGCCACAGTTTGGATAAAAACCAATTATTTTCGTTAATTCATTGTTACAAACATGAAACCTTACATCAAAGTAACTGAAAACCCCTTATTCAGGCACAGAAATTCGAATTACGTTTCAGTCTGGACAAAAACTGCTTACTTTAGACGATCCTTTGTTTTGAATACAAAAACTTACATTAAAAAGAATAAAAACGTCTTATTCTGGCTGAAAACTGCAAATTATATATTACTCTAGATAAAAGCAATTTATCCTGATTACTCCTTTACTTAGAATAGAGTAAACTTGTATAAAACTTAATGAAAACTTTAAATTTCGTCTCAAAGAAATAATTTACGTTATAGTTTTGAACGATTTTATGATTCGAAACTAATGAACTTTTATGGGGCAGATGCAAAACCACATATTACCATATAAAGCGT
Organism: Tribolium castaneum; assembly: GCF_031307605.1. Lineage (NCBI taxonomy): Eukaryota > Metazoa > Arthropoda > Insecta > Coleoptera > Tenebrionidae > Tribolium > Tribolium castaneum. The sequence continues at coordinate 1,098,391 of NW_026986634.1, forward strand.
TGTTTTAAAGCAAATTATTACCTTTTGCAACAAGAAATTTCACGTCAAAGAAACTGAAAACATCGTATCCATGCACAAATATCGAATTACGTATCAGTTTAGGCAAATACAGCTTATTTTAAACGATTCCTTGCTATAAACAAGAAAAATTTTATCAAACATATTGAAAATGTCTTATTCTCGAAAATAAGAGCAAACTATGTATCAGTTTTAACAAAAGCGGATCACTCTGTTTGATTCTATGCTTAGAGTAGAGTAAACTACTTTAAAACGTAATGAAAACTTTATATTCAAGCTCAAAAGAACAAATTACGTTATAGTTTTGACAAAAAAAAATTATTTCGGAGGACTACATACTTCGAAGTAAGCAAACTTTAATTGAACAAGTGCAAAAGCTAATACTTTGCTTTAAAATAACGATTTATGTGGTAATATGGTATTTTGCATCTGTCCTATAAAAGTTTACTCGTTTCGCTCCATTGAATCATTCGAAATAAATTATTTTGACACAACAACAACGAAAATAATTTTTTTGTTTAAACTGTAACATGTCGTTTTTATTAAACGAACTAAGACGTTTGGCATCTGTTTAGTAAAAGTTTTCTCGTTTGGGGGCATAAAATCGTTTGAAACTAACAGTTCTGGTCAAAACTATAACGTAAATTATTTCTTTGAGACGAAATTTAAAGTTTTCATTAAGTTTTATACAAGTTTGCTTTATTCTAAGCAAAGGAGTAATCAGGATAAACTGCATTTATCCAAAGTAATACATAATTTGCAGTTTTGAGCCAGAATAAGACGTTTTTAATCTTTTTAATATAAGTTTTCGTGTTCAAAAGAAAGAATCGTCTAAAATAAGCAATTTGTGTCCAGACTGAAACGTAATTTGATTTTCTGGGCCTGAATAAGAGGTTTTCAGTTTCTTTGATGTAAGGTTTCTTGTTTGTAACAATGAATAAACGAAAATCATTGGTTTTAATCCAAACTGTGACATAAATCGTTTTTTAAAGGCGAAATCAGACGTTTTGCCTCTGTTCAGTGAAAGTATACTGGTTTCAAAGCATAGAATCGTTTGAAATTAACAGTTTTCGTCAAGACTATAACGCAAATCTTTAAAGTGATTCAAAGAAATAATTTACGTTATAGTTTTGACCAGAACTGTTAATTTCAAACGATTTTATGTCCCCAAACGAGAAAACTTTCAGTAAACAGATGCCAAACGTATTAGTTCGTTTTATAAAAGCGACTTATGTTACAGTTTAAACAAAAACAAATTATTTTCGTTGTTGTTGTGTCAAAATAATTTATTTCGAATGATTCAATGGAGCCAAACGAGTAAACTTTTATAGGACAGATGCAAAATACCATATTACCACATAAATCGTTATTTTAAAGCAAAGTATTAGCTTTTGCACATGTTCAATTAAAGTTTGCTTACTTCGAAGTATGTAATCGTCCGAAATATTTTTTTTTGTCAAAACTATAACGTAATTTGTTCTTTTGAGCTTGAATATAGAGTTTTTATTACGTTTTATAGTAGTTTAATCTACTCTAAGCATAGAATCAAACAGAGTAATCCGCTTTTGTTAAAATTGATACATAATTTGCTC
>NW_026986634.1:1105000-1135000 GCF_031307605.1 Tribolium castaneum
GTTACTCCTATCAATTTTTATCTTTTCACTAAAATTAAAGCTGATAAAATTTCCTACAAAACAGTTGTTTGCATTTTTCATGTAGGACTAACCATAAGCGTGATTTTAAATCACAAGACATTTTCTGTTAAAGCACATTTTTTTTTAAATATTAATTATTTTCAAACTTATATCTCGCTTATGGTTAGTCCTACATGAAAAATGCAAATAACTATTTTGTAGGAAATTTTATCAGCTTTAATTTTAGTGAAAAGATACAATTTGATAGGAGTAACTGTTTTCGAGGTATAAGCAAGAAACCAAAAAACTGTTACTTTAATTAAGGGCTTGCATATAAGCAAATTTAGTACTAAAAACAACTCTGAAGACTTTGGTAACTTTTATGTCTTCTCCTTTTTCTTCTACTAAAGTGTTAGACACAATTAATTTAGTTTAATTTCGGTTTTTCAAACATTTTATTTTAAAGCAAATTTTTGTTAAAGATTATTTATATCCAACTCTATAACTGGCTTATGGTTGGTCCTACAAAAAAAATGCGAATAACTATTTTGTAGAAAATTTTATCAGCTTTAATTTTGAAAGAAAGATAAAAATTGATAGGAGTAACAGTTTTCGAGATATAAGCAAAAAACCAATAAGAAAACTGTAACTGTTACTGAACAAAAATGTAATTTAGTTTTCAATGTTTGAGACGAAGACGAAAATGCAGCATTTAAAATCGACTCTGAAGACTTCAGTGACTTTTATGTCACCTCTTTTTCTTCTAATAAAGTATTGGACCCAATTAATTTAGTTTAATTTCGGTTTTTCAAACATTTTATTTTAATGCAAATTTTTCTTAAAGATTATTTATATCCAACTCTATAACTCGCTTATGGTTGGTCCTACAAAAAAAAATGCTAAAAACTATTTTGTAGGAAATTTTATCAGCTTTAATTTTGAAGAAAAGATAAAAATTTATAGGAGTCACTGTTTTCGAGATATAAGCAAAAAACCAAAGTGAAAATTGTAACCGTTACTGAACAAAAATGTAATTCAGTTTTCAATGTTTGAGACGAAGACGAAAATGCAGCATTTAAAAACGACTCTGAAAACTTCAGTGACTTTTAAGTCACCTCCTTTTTTTTCTAATAAAGTATTGGACTCAATAAATTAAGTGTATTTTAAATCACAAGACATTTTCTGTTAAAGCACTTTTTTTTTAATATTGATTATTTTCAAACTTACATCTCGCTTATGGTTAGTCCTACATGAAAAATGCAAATAACTATTTTGTTGGAAATTTTATCAGCTTTAATTTTAGTAAAAAGATAAAAATTGATAGGAGTAACTGTTTTCGAGATATAAGCAAGAAACCAAAAAACTATTAACTTAATTAAGCGTTTGCATATAAGCAAATTTAGTACTATTCGTATTATTATTAATAATGTTATTGTTATTAATATGACGATTAAAGACGACTCTGAAATCTTTAGTGACTTTTATGTCTTCTTCTTTTTCCTCTACTAAAGTGTTAGACACAATTAATTTAGTTTAATTTCAGTATTTCAAACATTTTATTTTAAAGCAAATTTTTGTTAAATATTATTTAAATCCATCTCTATAACTCGCTTATGCTTGGTCCTACAAGAAAAATGCAAATAACTATTTCGTAGGAAATTTTATCAGCTTTAATTTTAGTAAAAAGATAAAAATTGATAGGAGTAACTGCTTTCGAGATATAAGCAAGAAACCAAAAAACTGTTACCTTAATAAAGCGCTTGCATATAAGCAGATTTAGTACTATTAGTATTATTATTATTAATGTTATTGTTATTAATATGACGACTAAAAACGATTCTGAAGACTTTGGTGACTTTTATGTCTTTTTCTTTTTTCTCTACTAAAGTGTTAGACACAATTAATTTAGTTTAATTTCAGTATTTCAAACATTTTATTTTTAAGCAAGTTTTTGTTAAATTTTATTTATATCCAACTTTATAACTCGCTTATGGTTGGTCCTACAAGAAAAATGCAAATAACTATTTTGTAGGAAATGTTATCAGCTTTAATTTTGAAAGAAAGATAAAAATTGATAGCAGTAACTGTTTTCGAGATATAAGCAAAAAACCAAAGTAAAAACTGTTACCGTTTCAGAACAAAAATGTAATTCAGTTTTCAATGTTTGAGACGAAGACGAAAATGCAGCATTTAAAATCGACTCTGAAGACTTCAGTGACTTATATGTCACCCCCTTTTTTTTCTAATAAAGTATTGGACCTAAAAAATTAAGTGTATTTTAAATCACAAGACATTTTCTGTTAAAGCAATTTTTTTTTAAATATTAATTATTTTCAATCTTATATCTCGCTTATGGTTAGTCCTACATAAAAAATGCAAATAACTATTTTGTAGGAAATTTTATCAGCTTGAATTTTAGTAAAAAGATAAAAATTGATAGGAGTAACTGTTTTCGAGATATAAGCCAGAAACCAAAACACTGTTACCTTAATTAAGCGTTTGCATATAAGCAAATTTAGTACTATTAGTATTATTATTATTAATGTTATTGTTATTAATATGACGATTAAAGACAACTTTGAAACCTTTAGTGACTTTTATGTCTTCTTCTTTTTCCTCTACTAATGTGTTAGACACAATTAAATTAGTTTAATTTCAGTTTTTCAAACATTTTATTTTAAAGCAAATTTTTGTTAAATATTATTTATATCCAACTCTATAACTCGCTTATGGTTGGTCCTACAAGAAAAATGCAAATAACTATTTTGTAGGAAATTTTATCAGCTTTAATTTTGAAAAATAAATAAAAATTGATAGGAGTAACTGTTTTCGAGATATAAGCAAAAAACCAATAAGAAAACTGTGACTGTTACTGAACCAAAATGTAATTCAGTTTTCAATATTTGAGACGAAGACGAAACTGCAGCATTTAAAAACGACTCTGAAGACTTCAGTGACTTTTATGTCACTTTCTTCTTCTTCTAATAAAGTATTAGACCCAATAAATTAAGTGTATTTTAAATCACAAGACATTTTCTGTTAAAGCACTTTTTTTTAAATATTAATTATTTTCAATCATATATCTCGCTTATGGTTAGTCTTACATGAAAAATGCAAATAACTATTTTGTAGGAAATTTTATCAGCTTTAATTTTAGTAAAAAGATAAAAATTGATAGGAGTAACTGTTTTCGAGATATAAGCAAGAAACCAAAAAACTGTTACCTTAATAAAGCGCTTGCATATAAGCAAATTTAGTACTATTAGTATTATTATTATCAATGTTATTGTTATTAATATGACAATTAAAGACAACTTTGAAACCTTTAGTGACTTTTATGTCTTCTTCTTTTTCCTCTACTAATGTGTTAGACACAATTAAATTAGTTTAATTTCAGTTTTTCAAACATTTTATTTTAAAGCAAATTTTTCTTAAATATTATTTATATCCAACTCTATAACTCGCTTATGTTTGGTCTTACAAAAAAAATGCTAAGAACTATTTTGTAGGAAATTTTATCAGCTTTAATTTTGAAGAAAAGATAAAAATTTATAGGAGTAACTGTTTTCGAGATATAAGCAAAAAACCAAAGTGAAAATTGTAACCGTTACTGAACAAAAATGTAATTCAGTTTTCAATGTTTGAGACGAAGACGAAAATGCAGCATTTAAAAACGACTCTGAAAACTTCAGTGACTTTTAAGTCACCTCCTTTTTTTTCTAATAAAGTATTGGACTCAATAAATTAAGTGTATTTTAAATCACAAGACATTTTCTGTTAAAGCACTTTTTTTTAAATATTGATTATTTTCAAACTTACATCTCGCTTATGGTTAGTCCTACATGAAAAATGCAAATAACTATTTTGTTGGAAATTTTATCAGCTTTAATTTTAGTAAAAAGATAAAAATTGATAGGAGTAACTGTTTTCGAGATATAAGCAAGAAACCAAAAAACTATTAACTTAATTAAGCGTTTGCATATAAGCAAATTTAGTACTATTCGTATTATTATTAATAATGTTATTGTTATTAATATGACGATTAAAGACGACTCTGAAATCTTTAGTGACTTTTATGTCTTCTTCTTTTTCCTCTACTAAAGTGTTAGACACAATTAATTTAGTTTAATTTCAGTATTTCAAACATTTTATTTTAAAGCAAATTTTGGTTAAATATTATTTAAATCCATCTCTATAACTCGCTTATGCTTGGTCCTACAAGAAAAATGCAAATAACTATTTCGTAGGAAATTTTATCAGCTTTAATTTTAGTAAAAAGATAAAAATTGATAGGAGTAACTGCTTTCGAGATATAAGCAAGAAACCAAAAAACTGTTACCTTAATAAAGCGCTTGCATATAAGCAGATTTAGTACTATTAGTGTTATTATTATTAATGTTATTGTTATTAATATGACGACTAAAAACGATTCTGAAGACTTTGGTGACTTTTATGTCTTTTTCTTTTTTCTCTACTAAAGTGTTAGACACAATTAATTTAGTTTAATTTCAGTATTTCAAACATTTTATTTTTAAGCAAGTTTTTGTTAAATATTATTTATATCCAACTTTATAACTCGCTTATGGTTGGTCCTACAAGAAAAATGCAAATAACTATTTTGTAGGAAATGTTATCAGCTTTAATTTTGAAAGAAAGATAAAAATTGATAGCAGTAACTGTTTTCGAGATATAAGCAAAAAACCAAAGTAAAAACTGTTACCCTTTCAGAACAAAAATGTAATTCAGTTTTCAATGTTTGAGACGAAGACGAAAATGCAGCATTTAAAATCGACTCTGAAGACTTCAGTGACTTATATGTCACCCCCTTTTTTTTCTAATAAAGTATTGGACCTAAAAAATTAAGTGTATTTTAAATCACAAGACATTTTCTGTTAAAGCACTTTTTTTTTAAATATTAATTATTTTCAATCTTATATCTCGCTTATGGTTAGTCCTACATAAAAAATGCAAATAACTATTTTGTAGGAAATTTTATCAGCTTGAATTTTAGTAAAAAGATAAAAATTGATAGGAGTAACTGTTTTCGAGATATAAGCCAGAAACCAAAACACTGTTACCTTAATTAAGCGTTTGCATATAAGCAAATTTAGTACTATTAGTATTATTATTATTAATGTTATTGTTATTAATATGACGATTAAAGACAACTTTGAAACCTTTAGTGACTTTTATGTCTTCTTCTTTTTCCTCTACTAATGTGTTAGACACAATTAAATTAGTTTAATTTCAGTTTTTCAAACATTTTATTTTAAAGCAAATTTTTGTTAAATATTATTTATATCCAACTCTATAACTCGCTTATGGTTGGTCCTACAAGAAAAATGCAAATAACTATTTTGTAGGAAATTTTATCAGCTTTAATTTTGAAAAATAAATAAAAATTGATAGGAGTAACTGTTTTCGAGATATAAGCAAAAAACCAATAAGAAAACTGTGACTGTTACTGAACCAAAATGTAATTCAGTTTTCAATATTTGAGACGAAGACGAAACTGCAGCATTTAAAAACGACTCTGAAGACTTCAGTGACTTTTATGTCACTTTCTTCTTCTTCTAATAAAGTATTAGACCCAATAAATTAAGTGTATTTTAAATCACAAGACATTTTCTGTTAAAGCACTTTTTTTTAAATATTAATTATTTTCAATCATATATCTCGCTTATGGTTAGTCTTACATGAAAAATGCAAATAACTATTTTGTAGGAAATTTTATCATCTTTAATTTTAGTAAAAAGATAAAAATTGATAGGAGTAACTGTTTTCGAGATATAAGCAAGAAACCAAAAAACTGTTACCTTAATAAAGCGCTTGCATATAAGCAAATTTAGTACTATTAGTATTATTATTATCAATGTTATTGTTATTAATATGACGATTAAAGACAACTTTGAAACCTTTAGTGACTTTTATGTCTTCTTCTTTTTCCTCTACTAATGTGTTAGACACAATTAAATTAGTTTAATTTCAGTTTTTCAAACATTTTATTTTAAAGCAAATTTTTCTTAAATATTATTTATATCCAACTCTATAACTCGCTTATGTTTGGTCTTACAAAAAAAATGCTAAAAACTATTTTGTAGGAAATTTTATCAGCTTTAATTTTGAAGAAAAGATAAAAATTTATAGGAGTAACTGTTTTCGAGATATAAGCAAAAAACCAAAGTGAAAATTGTAACCGTTACTGAACAAAAATGTAATTCAGTTTTCAATGTTTGAGACGAAGACGAAAATGCAGCATTTAAAAACGACTCTGAAAACTTCAGTGACTTTTAAGTCACCTCCTTTTTTTTCTAATAAAGTATTGGACTCAATAAATTAAGTGTATTTTAAATCACAAGACATTTTCTGTTATAGCACTTTTTTTTAAATATTGATTATTTTCAAACTTACATCTCGCTTATGGTTAGTCCTACATGAAAAATGCAAATAACTATTTTGTTGGAAATTTTATCAGCTTTAATTTTAGAAAAAAGATAAAAATTGATAGAAGTAACTGTTTTCGAGATATAAGCAAGAAACCAAAAAACTGTTAACTTAATTAAGCGTTTGCATATAAGCAAATTTAGTACTATTAGTATTATTATTATTAATGTTATTGTTATTAATATGACGATTAAAAAGGACTCTGAAATTTTTAGTGACTTTTATGTCTTCTTCTTTTTCCTCTACTAAAGTGTTAGACACAATTAATTTAGTTTAATTTCAGTATTTCAAACATTTTATTTTAAAGCAAATTTTTGTTAAATATTATTTAAATCCATCTCTATAACTCGCTTATGCTTGGTCCTACAAGAAAAATGCTAATAACTATTTCGTAGAAAATTTTATCAGCTTTAATTTTAGTAAAAAGATAAGAATTGATAGGAGTAACTGTTTTCGAGATATAAGCAAGAAACCAAAAAACTGTTACCTTAATAAAGCGCTTGCATATAAGCAGATTTAGTACTATTAGTATTATTATTATTAATGTTATTGTTATTAATATGACGACTAAAAACGATTCTGAAGACTTTGGTGACTTTTATGTCTTTTTCTTTTTTCTCTACTAAAGTGTTAGACTCAATTAATTTAGTTTAATTTCGGTTTTTCAAACATTTTATTTAAAGCAAACTTTTGTTAAATATTATTTATATCCAACTCTATAACTCGCTTATGGTTGGTCCTACAAGAAAAATGCAAATAACTATTTTGTAAGAAGCTTTATCAGCTTTAATTTTAAAAGAAAAATAAAAATTGATAGGAGTAACTGTTTTTGAGATATAAGCAAAAAACCAATAAGAAAACTGTAACAGTTACTGAACAAAAATGTAATTCAGTTTTCAATGTTTGAGACGAAGACGAAAATGCAGCATTTACAAACGACTCTAAAGACTTCAGTGACCTTTTTGGCACCTCTTTTTTCTTCTAATTAAGTATTGGACCCAATAAATTAAGTGTATTTTAAATCACAAGACATTTTCTGTTAAAGCACTTTTTTTTTAAATATTAATTATTTTCAATCTTATATCTCGCTTATGGTTAGTCCTACATAAAAAATGCAAATAACTATTTTGTAGGAAATTTTATCAGCTTGAATTTTAGTAAAAAAATAAAAATTGATAGGAGTAACTGCTTTCGAGATATAAGCCAGAAACCAAAACACTGTTACCTTAATTAAGCGTTTGCATATAAGCAAAATTTAGTACTATTAGTATTACTATTATTAATGTTATTGTTATTAATATGACGATTAAAGACAACTTTGAAACCTTTAGTGACTTTTATGTCTTCTTCTTTTTCCTCTACTAATGTGTTAGACACAATTAAATTAGTTTAGTTTCAGTTTTTCAAACATTTTATTTTAAAGCAAATTTTTGTTAAATATTATTTATATCCAACTCTATAACTCGCTTATGGTTGGTCCTACAAGAAAAATGCAAATAACTATTTTGTAGGAAATTTTATCAGCTTTAATTTTGAAAAACAAATAAAAATTGATAGGAGTAACTGTTTTCGAGATATAAGCAAAAAACCAATAAGAAAACTGTAACAGTTACTGAACAAAAATGTAATTCAGTTTTCAATGTTTGAGACGAAGACGAAAATGCAGCATTTACAAATGACTCTAAAGACTTCAGTGACCTTTCTGTCACCTCTTTTTTCTTCTAATAAAGTATTGGACCCAATAAATTAAGTGTATTTTAAATCACAAGACATTTTCTGTTGAAGCACTTTTTTTTAAATTTTAATTATTTTCTAACTTATATCTCGCTTATGGTTAGTCCTACATTAAAAATGCAATTAACTATTTTGTAGGAAATTTTATCAGCTTTAATTTTAGTAAAAAGATAAAAATTGATAGGAGTAACTGTTTTCGAGATATAAGCAAGAAACCAAAAAATTGTTACCTGAATTAAGCGTTTGCATGTAAGCAAATTTAGTACTATTAGTATTATTATTATTAATGTTATTGTTATTAATATGACGACTAAAAACGATTCTGAAGACTTTGGTGACTTTTATGTCTTTTTCTTTTTTCTCTACTAAAGTGTTAGACACAATTAATTTAGTTTAATTTCAGTATTTCAAACATTTAATTTTTAAGCAAGTTTTTGTTAAATATTATTTTTATCCAACTTTATAACTCGCTTATGGTTGGTCCTACAAGAAAAATGCAAATAACTATTTTGTAGGAAATTTTATCAGCTTTATTTTGAAAAAAAGATAAAAACTGATAGGAGTAATTGTTTTCGAGATATAAGCAAAAAACCAAAGTGAAAACTGTTACCGTTTCAGAACAAAAATGTAATTCAGTTTTCAATGTTTGAGACGAAGACGAAAATGCAGCATTTACAATCGACTCTGAAGACTTCAGTGACTTATATGTCACCCCCTTTTTCTTCTAATAAAGTATTAGACCTAATAAATTAAGTGTATTTTAAATCACAAGACATTTTCTGTTAAAGCACTTTTTTTTTAAATATTAATTATTTTCAAACTTATACCTCGCTTATGGTTAGTCCTACATGAAAAATGCAAATAACTATTTTGTAGGAAATTTTATCAGCTTGAATTTTAGTAAAAAGATAAAAATTGATAGGAGTAACTGTTTTCGAGATATAAGCAAGAAACCAAAACACTGTTACCTTAATTAAGCGTTTGCATATAAGCAAATTTAGTACTATTAGTATTATTATTATTAATGTTATTGTTATTAATATGACAACTAAAGACAACTCTGAAACCTTTAGTGACTTTTATGTCTTTTCCTTTTTTCTCTACTAAAGTGTTAGACACAGTTAAATTAGTTTAATTTCAGTTTTTCAAACATTTTATTTTAAAGCAAATTTTTGTTATATATTATTTATATCCAACTCTATAACTCGCTTATGGTTGGTCCTACAAGAAAAATGCAAATAACTATTTTGTAGAATATTTTATCAGCTTTAATTTTGAAAGAAAGACAAAAATTCATAGGAGTAACTGTTTTCGAGATATAAGCAAGAAACCAAAAAACTGTTACCTTAATAAAGCGCTTGCATATAAGCAGATTTAGTACTATTAGTATTATTATTATTATTAATGTTATTGTTATTAATATGACGACTAAAAACGATTCTGAAGACTTTGGTGACTTTTATGTCTTTTTCTTTTTTCTCTACTAAAGTGTTAGACACAATTAATTTAGTTTAATTTCAGTATTTCAAACATTTTATTTTTAAGCAAGTTTTTGTTAAATATTATTTATATCCAACTTTATAACTCGCTTATGGTTGGTCCTACAAGAAAAATGCAAATAACTATTTTGTAGGAAATTTTATCAGCTTTATTTTGAAAAGAAAATAAAAACTGATAGGAGTAATTGTTTTCGAGATATAAGCAAAAAACCAAAGTGAAAACTGTTACCGTTTCAGAACAAAAATGTAATTCAGTTTTCAATGTTTGAGACGAAGACGAAAATGCAGCATATAAAATCGACTCTGAAGACTTCAGTGACTTATATGTCACCCCCTTCTTTTCTAATAAAGTATTGGACCTAATAAATTAAGTGTATTATAAATCACAAGACATTTTCTGTTAAAGCACTTCTTTTTTAAATATTAATAATTTTCAATCTTATATCTCGCTTATGGTTAGTCCTACATAAAAAATGCAAATAATTATTTTGTAGGAAATTTTATCAGCTTAAATTTTAGTAAAAAGATAAAAATTGATAGGAGTAACTGTTTTCGAGATATGAGCAAGAAACCAAAACACTGTTACCTTAATTAAGCGTTTGCATATAAGCAAATTTAGTACTATTAGTATTATTATTATTAATGTTATTGTTATTAATATGACGATTAAAGACAACTTTGAAACCTTTAGTGACTTTTATGTCTTCTTCTTTTTCCTCTACTAAAGTGTTAGACACAATTAAATTAGTTTAATTTCAGTTTTTCAAACATTTTATTTTAAAGCAAATTTTTGTTAAATATTATTTAAATCCATCTCTATAACTCGCTTATGCTTGGTCCTACAAGAAAAATGCTAATAACTATTTCGTAGAAAATTTTATCAGCTTTAATTTTAGTAAAAAGATAAGAATTGATAGGAGTAACTGTTTTCGAGATATAAGCAAGAAACCAAAAAACTGTTACCTTAATAAAGCGCTTGCATATAAGCAGATTTAGTACTATTAGTATTATTATTATTAATGTTATTGTTATTAATAAGACGACTAAAAACGATTCTGAAGACTTTGGTGACTTTTATGTCTTTTTCTTTTTTCTCTACTAAAGTGTTAGACTCAATTAATTTAGTTTAATTTCGGTTTTTCAAACATTTTATTTAAAGCAAATTTTTGTTAAATATTATTTAAATCCATCTCTATAACTCGCTTATGCTTGGTTCTACAAGAAAAATGCTAATAACTATTTCGTAGAAAATTTTATCAGCTTTAATTTTAGTAAAAAGATAAGAATTGATAGGAGTAACTGTTTTCGAGATATAAGCAAGAAACCAAAAAACTGTTAACTTAATTAAGCGTTTGCATATAAGCAAATTTAGTACTATTAGTATTATTATTATTAATGTTATTGTTATTAATATGACGATTAAAAAGGACTCTGAAATTTTTAGTGACTTTTATGTCTTCTTCTTTTTCCTCTACTAAAGTGTTAGACACAATTAATTTAGTTTAATTTCAGTATTTCAAACATTTTATTTTAAAGCAAATTTTTGTTAAATATTATTTAAATCCATCTCTATAACTCGCTTATGCTTGGTCCTACAAGAAAAATGCTAATAACTATTTCGTAGAAAATTTTATCAGCTTTAATTTTAGTAAAAAGATAAAAATTGATAGGAGTAACTGTTTTCGAGATATAAGCAAGAAACCAAAAAACTGTTACCTTAATAAAGCGCTTGCATATAAGCAGATTTAGTACTATTAGTATTATTATTATTAATGTTATTGTTATTAATATGACGACTAAAAACGATTCTGAAGACTTTGGTGACTTTTATGCCTTTTTCTTTTTTCTCTACTAAAGTGTTAGACTCAATTAATTTAGTTTAATTTCGGTTTTTCAAACATTTTATTTAAAGCAAATTTTTGTTAAATATTATTTATATCCAACTCTATAACTCGCTTATGGTTGGTCCTACAAGAAAAATGCAAATAACTATTTTGTAGGAAGCTTTATCAGCTTTAATTTTAAAAGAAAGATAAAAATTGATAGGAGTAACTGTTTTTGAGATATAAGCAAAAAACCAATAAGAAAACTGTAACAGTTACTGAACAAAAATGTAATTCAGTTTTCAATGTTTGAGACGAAGACGAAAATGCAGCATTTACAAACGACTCTAAAGACTTCAGTGACCTTTTTGGCACCTCTTTTTTCTTCTAATTAAGTATTGGACCCAATAAATTAAGTGTATTTTAAATCACAAGACATTTTCTGTTAAAGCACTTTTTTTTTAAATATTAATTATTTTCAATCTTATATCTCGCTTATGGTTAGTCCTACATAAAAAATGCAAATAACTATTTTGTAGGAAATTTTATCAGCTTGAATTTTAGTAAAAAAATAAAAATTGATAGGAGTAACTGCTTTCGAGATATAAGCCAGAAACCAAAACACTGTTACCTTAATTAAGCGTTTGCATATAAGCAAAATTTAGTACTATTAGTATTACTATTATTAATGTTATTGTTATTAATATGACGATTAAAGACAACTTTGAAACCTTTAGTGACTTTTATGTCTTCTTCTTTTTCCTCTACTAATGTGTTAGACACAATTAAATTAGTTTAGTTTCAGTTTTTCAAACATTTTATTTTAAAGCAAATTTTTGTTAAATATTATTTATATCCAACTCTATAACTCGCTTATGGTTGGTCCTACAAGAAAAATGCAAATAACTATTTTGTAGGAAATTTTATCAGCTTTAATTTTGAAAAACAAATAAAAATTGATAGGAGTAACTGTTTTCGAGATATAAGCAAAAAACCAATAAGAAAACTGTAACAGTTACTGAACAAAAATGTAATTCAGTTTTCAATGTTTGAGACGAAGACGAAAATGCAGCATTTACAAATGACTCTAAAGACTTCAGTGACCTTTCTGTCACCTCTTTTTTCTTCCAATAAAGTATTGGACCCAATAAATTAAGTGTATTTTAAATCACAAGACATTTTCTGTTGAAGCACTTTTTTTTTAATTTTAATTATTTTCAAACTTATATCTCGCTTATGGTTAGTCCTACATTAAAAATGCAATTAACTATTTTGTAGGAAATTTTATCAGCTTTAATTTTAGTAAAAAGATAAAAATTGATAGGAGTAACTGTTTTCGAGATATAAGCAAGAAACCAAAAAATTGTTACCTGAATTAAGCGTTTGCATGTAAGCAAATTTAGTACTATTAGTATTATTATTATTAATGTTATTGTTATTAATATGACGACTAAAAACGATTCTGAAGACTTTGGTGACTTTTATGTCTTTTTCTTTTTTCTCTACTAAAGTGTTAGACACAATTAATTTAGTTTAATTTCAGTATTTCAAACATTTAATTTTTAAGCAAGTTTTTGTTAAATATTATTTATATCCAACTTTATAACTCGCTTATGGTTGGTCCTACAAGAAAAATGCAAATAACTATTTTGTAGGAAATTTTATCAGCTTTATTTTGAAAAAAAGATAAAAACTGATAGGAGTAATTGTTTTCGAGATATAAGCAAAAAACCAAAGTGAAAACTGTTACCGTTTCAGAACAAAAATGTAATTCAGTTTTCAATGTTTGAGACGAAGACGAAAATGCAGCATTTACAATCGACTCTGAAGACTTCAGTGACTTATATGTCACCCCCTTTTTCTTCTAATAAAGTATTAGACCTAATAAATTAAGTGTATTTTAAATCACAAGACATTTTCTGTTAAAGCACTTTTTTTTTAAATATTAATTATTTTCAAACTTATACCTAGCTTATGGTTAGTCCTACATGAAAAATGCAAATAACTATTTTGTAGGAAATTTTATCAGCTTGAATTTTAGTAAAAAGATAAAAATTGATAGGAGTAACTGTTTTCGAGATATAAGCAAGAAACCAAAACACTGTTACCTTAATTAAGCGTTTGCATATAAGCAAATTTAGTACTATTAGTATTATTATTATTAATGTTATTGTTATTAATATGACAACTAAAGACAACTCTGAAACCTTTAGTGACTTTTATGTCTTTTCCTTTTTTCTCTACTAAAGTGTTAGACACAGTTAAATTAGTTTAATTGCAGTTTTTCAAACATTTTATTTTAAAGCAAATTTTTGTTATATATTATTTATATCCAACTCTATAACTCGCTTATGGTTGGTCCTACAAGAAAAATGCAAATAACTATTTTGTAGAATATTTTATCAGCTTTAATTTTGAAAGAAAGACAAAAATTCATAGGAGTAACTGTTTTCGAGATATAAGCAAGAAACCAAAAAACTGTTACCTTAATAAAGCGCTTGCATATAAGCAGATTTAGTACTATTAGTATTATTATTATTATTAATGTTATTGTTATTAATATGACGACTAAAAACGATTCTGAAGACTTTGGTGACTTTTATGTCTTTTTCTTTTTTCTCTACTAAAGTGTTAGACACAATTAATTTAGTTTAATTTCAGTATTTCAAACATTTTATTTTTAAGCAAGTTTTTGTTAAATATTATTTATATCCAACTTTATAACTCGCTTATGGTTGGTCCTACAAGAAAAATGCAAATAACTATTTTGTAGAAAATTTTATCAGCTTTATTTTGAAAAGAAAATAAAAACTGATAGGAGTAATTGTTTTCGAGATATAAGCAAAAAACCAAAGTGAAAACTGTTACCGTTTCAGAACAAAAATGTAATTCAGTTTTCAATGTTTGAGACGAAGACGAAAATGCAGCATTTAAAATCGACTCTGAAGACTTCAGTGACTTATATGTCACCCCCTTCTTTTCTAATAAAGTATTGGACCTAATAAATTAAGTGTATTATAAATCACAAGACATTTTCTGTTAAAGCACTTCTTTTTTAAATATTAATTATTTTCAATCTTATATCTCGCTTATGGTTAGTCCTACATAAAAAATGCAAATAATTATTTTGTAGGAAATTTTATCAGCTTAAATTTTAGTAAAAAGATAAAAATTGATAGGAGTAACTGTTTTCGAGATATGAGCAAGAAACCAAAACACTGTTACCTTAATTAAGCGTTTGCATATAAGCAAATTTAGTACTATTAGTATTATTATTATTAATGTTATTGTTATTAATATGACGATTAAAGACAACTTTGAAACCTTTAGTGACTTTTATGTTTTCTTCTTTTTCCTCTACTAAAGTGTTAGACACAATTAAATTAGTTTAATTTCAGTTTTTCAAACATTTTATTTTAAAGCAAATTTTTGTTAAATATTATTTAAATCCATCTCTATAACTCGCTTATGCTTGGTCCTACAAGAAAAATGCTAATAACTATTTCGTAGAAAATTTTATCAGCTTTAATTTTAGTAAAAAGATAAGAATTGATAGGAGTAACTGTTTTCGAGATATAAGCAAGAAACCAAAAAACTGTTACCTTAATAAAGCGCTTGCATATAAGCAGATTTAGTACTATTAGTATTATTATTATTAATGTTATTGTTATTAATAAGACGACTAAAAACGATTCTGAAGACTTTGGTGACTTTTATGTCTTTTTCTTTTTTCTCTACTAAAGTGTTAGACTCAATTAATTTAGTTTAATTTCGGTTTTTCAAACATTTTATTTAAAGCAAATTTTTGTTAAATATTATTTAAATCCATCTCTATAACTCGCTTATGCTTGGTTCTACAAGAAAAATGCTAATAACTATTTCGTAGAAAATTTTATCAGCTTTAATTTTAGTAAAAAGATAAGAATTGATAGGAGTAACTGTTTTCGAGATATAAGCAAGAAACCAAAAAACTGTTAACTTAATTAAGCGTTTGCATATAAGCAAATTTAGTACTATTAGTATTATTATTATTAATGTTATTGTTATTAATATGACGATTAAAAAGGACTCTGAAATTTTTAGTGACTTTTATGTCTTCTTCTTTTTCCTCTACTAAAGTGTTAGACACAATTAATTTAGTTTAATTTCAGTATTTCAAACATTTTATTTTAAAGCAAATTTTTGTTAAATATTATTTAAATCCATCTCTATAACTCGCTTATGCTTGGTCCTGCAAGAAAAATGCTAATAACTATTTCGTAGAAAATTTTATCAGCTTTAATTTTAGTAAAAAGATAAGAATTGATAGGAGTAACTGTTTTCGAGATATAAGCAAGAAACCAAAAAACTGTTACCTTAATAAAGCGCTTGCATATAAGCAGATTTAGTACTATTAGTATTATCATTATTAATGTTATTGTTATTAATATGACGACTAAAAACGATTCTGAAGACTTTGGTGACTTTTATGTCTTTTTCTTTTTTCTCTACTAAAGTGTTAGACTCAATTAATTTAGTTTAATTTCGGTTTTTCAAACATTTTATTTAAAGCAAATTTTTGTTAAATATTATTTATATCCAACTCTATAACTCGCTTATGGTTGGTCCTACAAGAAAAATGCAAATAACTATTTTGTAGGAAGCTTTATCAGCTTTAATTTTAAAAGAAAGATAAAAATTGATAGGAGTAACTGTTTTTGAGATATAAGCAAAAAACCAATAAGAAAACTGTAACAGTTACTGAACAAAAATGTAATTCAGTTTTCAATGTTTGAGACGAAGACGAAAATGCAGCATTTACAAACGACTCTAAAGACTTCAGTGACCTTTTTGGCACCTCTTTTTTCTTCTAATTAAGTATTGGACCCAATAAATTAAGTGTATTTTAAATCACAAGACATTTTCTGTTAAAGCACTTTTTTTTTAAATATTAATTATTTTCAATCTTATATCTCGCTTATGGTTAGTCCTACATAAAAAATGCAAATAACTATTTTGTAGGAAATTTTATCAGCTTGAATTTTAGTAAAAAAATAAAAATTGATAGGAGTAACTGCTTTCGAGATATAAGCCAGAAACCAAAACACTGTTACCTTAATTAAGCGTTTGCATATAAGCAAAATTTAGTACTATTAGTATTACTATTATTAATGTTATTGTTATTTATATGACGATTAAAGACAACTTTGAAACCTTTAGTGACTTTTATGTCTTCTTCTTTTTCCTCTACTAATGTGTTAGACACAATTAAATTAGTTTAGTTTCAGTTTTTCAAACATTTTATTTTAAAGCAAATTTTTGTTAAATATTATTTATATCCAACTCTATAACTCGCTTATGGTTGGTCCTACAAGAAAAATGCAAATAACTATTTTGTAGGAAATTTTATCAGCTTTAATTTTGAAAAACAATCAAAAATTGATAGGAGTAACTGTTTTCGAGATATAAGCAAAAAACCAATAAGAAAACTGTAACAGTTACTGAACAAAAATGTAATTCAGTTTTCAATGTTTGAGACGAAGACGAAAATGCAGCATTTACAAATGACTCTAAAGACTTCAGTGACCTTTCTGTCACCTCTTTTTTCTTCTAGTAAAGTATTGGACCCAATAAATTAAGTGTATTTTAAATCACAAGACATTTTCTGTTGAAGCACTTTTTTTTAAATTTTAATTATTTTCAAACTTATATCTCGCTTATGGTTAGTCCTACATTAAAAATGCAATTAACTATTTTGTAGGAAATTTTATCAGCTTTAATTTTAGTAAAAAGATAAAAATTGATAGGAGTAACTGTTTTCGAGATATAAGCAAGAAACCAAAAAATTGTTACCTGAATTAAGCGTTTGCATGTAAGCAAATTTAGTACTATTAGTATTATTATTATTAATGTTATTGTTATTAATATGACGACTAAAAACGATTCTGAAGACTTTGGTGACTTTTATGTCTTTTTCTTTTTTCTCTACTAAAGTGTTAGACACAATTAATTTAGTTTAATTTCAGTATTTCAAACATTTAATTTTTAAGCAAGTTTTTGTTAAATATTATTTATATCCAACTTTATAACTCGCTTATGGTTGGTCCTACAAGAAAAATGCAAATAACTATTTTGTAGGAAATTTTATCAGCTTTATTTTGAAAAAAAGATAAAAACTGATAGGAGTAATTGTTTTCGAGATATAAGCAAAAAACCAAAGTGAAAACTGTTACCGTTTCAGAACAAAAATGTAATTCAGTTTTCAATGTTTGAGACGAAGACGAAAATGCAGCATTTACAATCGACTCTGAAGACTTCAGTGACTTATATGTCACCCCCTTTTTCTACTAATAAAGTATTAGACCTAATAAATTAAGTGTATTTTAAATCACAAGACATTTTCTGTTAAAGCACATTTTTTTTAAATATTAATTATTTTCAAACTTATACCTCGCTTATGGTTAGTCCTACATGAAAAATGCAAATAACTATTTTGTAGGAAATTTTATCAGCTTGAATTTTAGTAAAAAGATAAAAATTGATAGGAGTAACTGTTTTCGAGATATAAGCAAGAAACCAAAACACTGTTACCTTAATTAAGCGTTTGCATATAAGCAAATTTAGTACTATTAGTAT
Organism: Tribolium castaneum; assembly: GCF_031307605.1. Lineage (NCBI taxonomy): Eukaryota > Metazoa > Arthropoda > Insecta > Coleoptera > Tenebrionidae > Tribolium > Tribolium castaneum. The sequence continues at coordinate 1,123,116 of NW_026986634.1, forward strand.
TATTATTATTAATGTTATTGTTATTAATATGACAACTAAAGACAACTCTGAAACCTTTAGTGACTTTTATGTCTTTTCCTTTTTTCTCTACTAAAGTGTTAGACACAGTTAAATTAGTTTAATTTCAGTTTTTCAAACATTTTATTTTAAAGCAAATTTTTGTTATATATTATTTATATCCAACTCTATAACTCGCTTATGGTTGGTCCTACAAGAAAAATGCAAATAACTATTTTGTAGAATATTTTATCAGCTTTAATTTTGAAAGAAAGACAAAAATTCATAGGAGTAACTGTTTTCGAGATATAAGCAAGAAACCAAAAAACTGTTACCTTAATAAAGCGCTTGCATATAAGCAGATTTAGTACTATTAGTATTATTATTATTATTAATGTTATTGTTATTAATATGACGACTAAAAACGATTCTGAAGACTTTGGTGACTTTTATGTCTTTTTCTTTTTTCTCTACTAAAGTGTTAGACACAATTAATTTAGTTTAATTTCAGTATTTCAAACATTTTATTTTTAAGCAAGTTTTTGTTAAATATTATTTATATCCAACTTTATAACTCGCTTATGGTTGGTCCTACAAGAAAAATGCAAATAACTATTTTGTAGGAAATTTTATCAGCTTTATTTTGAAAAAAAAATAAAAACTGATAGGAGTAATTGTTTTCGAGATATAAGCAAAAAACCAAAGTGAAAACTGTTACCGTTTCAGAACAAAAATGTAATTCAGTTTTCAATGTTTGAGACGAAGACGAAAATGCAGCATTTAAAATCGACTCTGAAGACTTCAGTGACTTATATGTCACCCCCTTCTTTTCTAATAAAGTATTGGACCTAATAAATTAAGTGTATTTTAAATCACAAGACATTTTCTGTTAAAGCACTTCTTTTTTAAATATTAATTATTTTCAATCTTATATCTCGCTTATGGTTAGTCCTACATAAAAAATGCAAATAATTATTTTGTAGGAAATTTTATCAGCTTAAATTTTAGTAAAAAGATAAAAATTGATAGGAGTAACTGTTTTCGAGATATGAGCAAGAAACCAAAACACTGTTACCTTAATTAAGCGTTTGCATATAAGCAAATTTAGTACTATTAGTATTATTATTATTAATGTTATTGTTATTAATATGACGATTAAAGACAACTTTGAAACCTTTAGTGACTTTTATGTCTTCTTCTTTTTCCTCTACTAAAGTGTTAGACACAATTAAATTAGTTTAATTTCAGTTTTTCAAACATTTTATTTTAAAGCAAATTTTTGTTAAATATTATTTATATCCAACTCTATAACTCGCTTATGGTTGGTCCTACAAGAAAAATGCAAATAACTATTTTGTAGGAAATTTTATCAGCTTTAATTTTGAAAGAAAGATAAAAATTGATAGGAGTAACTGTTTTCGAGATATAAGCAAAAAACCAATAAGAAAACTGTGACTGTTACTGAACAAAAATGTAATTCGGTTTTCAATGTTTGAGACGAAGACGAAACTGCAGCATTTAAAAACGACTCTGAAGACTTCAGTGACTTTTATGTCACTTCCTTTTTCTTCTAATAAAGTATTGGACCCAATAAATTAAGTGTATTTTAAATCACAAGACATTTTCTGTTAAAGCACTTTTTTTTTAAATATTAATTATTTTCAATCATATATCTCGCTTATGGTTAGTCCTACATGAAAAATGCAAATAACTATTTTGTAGGAAATTTTATCAGCTTAAATTTTAGTAAAAAGATAAAAATTGATAGGAGTAACTGTTTTCGAGATATAAGCAAGAAACCAAAACACTGTTACCTTAATTAAGCGTTTGCATATAAGCAAATTTAGTACTATTAGTATTATTATTATTAATGTTATTGTTATTAATATGACAACTAAAGACAACTCTGAAACCTTTAGTGACTTTTATGTCTTTTCCTTTTTTCTCTACTAAAGTGTTAGACACAGTTAAATTAGTTTAATTTCAGTTTTTCAAACATTTTATTTTAAAGCAAATTTTTGTTAAATATTATTTATATCCAACTCTATAACTCGCTTATGGTTGGTCCTACAAGAAAAATGCAAATAACTATTTTGTAGAATATTTTATCAGCTTTAATTTTAAAAGAAAGACAAAAATTCATAAGAGTAACTGTTTTCGAGATATAAGCAAGAAACCAAAAAACTGTTACCTTAATAAAGCGCTTGCATATAAGCAGATTTAGTACTATTAGTATTATTATTATTAATGTTTTTGTTATTAATATGACGACTAAAAACGATTCCGAAGACTTTGGTGACTTTTATGTCTTTTTCTTTTTTCTCTACTAAAGTGTTAGACACAATTAATTTAGTTTAATTTCAGTATTTCAAACATTTTATTTTTAAGCAAGTTTTTGTTAAATATTATTTATATCCAACTTTATAACTCGCTTATGGTTGGTCCTACAAGAAAAATGCAAATAACTATTTTGTAGGAAATGTTATCAGCTTTAATTTTGAAAGAAAGATAAAAATTGATAGGAGTAACTGTTTTCGAGATATAAGCAAAAAACCAAAGTAAAAACTGTTACCGTTTCAGAACAAAAATGTAATTCAGTTTTCAATGTTTGAGACGAAGACGAAAATGCAGCATTTAAAATCGACTCTGAAGACTTCAGTGACTTATATGTCACCCCCTTTTTTTTTTAATAAAGTATCGGACCTAATAAATTAAGTGTATTTTAAATCACAAGACATTTTCTGTTAAAGCACTTCTTTTTTAAATATTAATTATTTTCAATCTTATATCTCGCTTATGGTTAGTCCTACATAAAAAATGCAAATAATTATTTTGTAGGAAATTTTATCAGCTTAAATTTTAGTAAAAAGATAAAAATTGATAGGAGTAACTGTTTTCGAGATATGAGCAAGAAACCAAAACACTGTTACCTTAATTAAGCGTTTGCATATAAGCAAATTTAGTACTATTAGTATTATTATTATTAATGTTATTGTTATTAATATGACGATTAAAGACAACTTTGAAACCTTTAGTGACTTTTATGTCTTCTTCTTTTTCCTCTACTAAAGTGTTAGACACAATTAAATTAGTTTAATTTCAGTTTTTCAAACATTTTATTTTAAAGCAAATTTTTGTTAAATATTATTTATATCCAACTCTATAACTCGCTTATGGTTGGTCCTACAAGAAAAATGCAAATAACTATTTTGTAGGAAATTTTATCAGCTTTAATTTTGAAAGAAAGATAAAAATTGATAGGAGTAACTGTTTTCGAGATATAAGCAAAAAACCAATAAGAAAACTGTGACTGTTACTGAACAAAAATGTAATTCGGTTTTCAATGTTTGAGACGAAGACGAAACTGCAGCATTTAAAAACGACTCTGAAGACTTCAGTGACTTTTATGTCACTTCCTTTTTCTTCTAATAAAGTATTGGACCCAATAAATTAAGTGTATTTTAAATCACAAGACATTTTCTGTTAAAGCACTTTTTTTTTAAATATTAATTATTTTCAATCATATATCTCGCTTATGGTTAGTCCTACATGAAAAATGCAAATAACTATTTTGTAGGAAATTTTATCAGCTTAAATTTTAGTAAAAAGATAAAAATTGATAGGAGTAACTGTTTTCGAGATATAAGCAAGAAACCAAAACACTGTTACCTTAATTAAGCGTTTGCATATAAGCAAATTTAGTACTATTAGTATTATTATTATTAATGTTATTGTTATTAATATGACAACTAAAGACAACTCTGAAACCTTTAGTGACTTTTATGTCTTTTCCTTTTTTCTCTACTAAAGTGTTAGACACAGTTAAATTAGTTTAATTTCAGTTTTTCAAACATTTTATTTTAAAGCAAATTTTTGTTAAATATTATTTATATCCAACTCTATAACTCGCTTATGGTTGGTCCTACAAGAAAAATGCAAATAACTATTTTGTAGAATATTTTATCAGCTTTAATTTTAAAAGAAAGACAAAAATTCATAAGAGTAACTGTTTTCGAGATATAAGCAAGAAACCAAAAAACTGTTACCTTAATAAAGCGCTTGCATATAAGCAGATTTAGTACTATTAGTATTATTATTATTAATGTTTTTGTTATTAATATGACGACTAAAAACGATTCCGAAGACTTTGGTGACTTTTATGTCTTTTTCTTTTTTCTCTACTAAAGTGTTAGACACAATTAATTTAGTTTAATTTCAGTATTTCAAACATTTTATTTTTAAGCAAGTTTTTGTTAAATATTATTTATATCCAACTTTATAACTCGCTTATGGTTGGTCCTACAAGAAAAATGCAAATAACTATTTTGTAGGAAATGTTATCAGCTTTAATTTTGAAAGAAAGATAAAAATTGATAGGAGTAACTGTTTTCGAGATATAAGCAAAAAACCAAAGTAAAAACTGTTACCGTTTCAGAACAAAAATGTAATTCAGTTTTCAATGTTTGAGACGAAGACGAAAATGCAGCATTTAAAATCGACTCTGAAGACTTCAGTGACTTATATGTCACCCCCTTTTTTTTTTAATAAAGTATCGGACCTAATAAATTAAGTGTATTTTAAATCACAAGACATTTTCTGTTAAAGCACTTCTTTTTTAAATATTAATTATTTTCAATCTTATATCTCGCTTATGGTTAGTCCTACATAAAAAATGCAAATAACTATTTTGTAGGAAATTTTATCAGCTTTAATTTTGACAGAAAGATAAAAATTGATAGGAGTAACTGTTTTCGAGATATAAGCAAAAAACCAATAAGAAAACTGTGACTGTTACTGAACAAAAATGTAATTCAGTTTTCAATGTTTGAGACGAAGACGAAACTGCAGCATTCAAAAACGACTCTGAAGACTTTAGTGACTTTTATGTCACTTTCTTTTTCTTCTAATAAAGTATTGGACCCAATAAATTAAGTGTATTTTAAATCACAAAACATTTTCTGTTAAAGCACTTTTTTTTTTAAATATTAATTATTTTCAATCATATATCTCGCTTATGGGTAGTCCTACATGAAAAATGCAAATAACTATTTTGTAGGAAATTTTATCAGCTTGAATTTTAGTAAAAAAATAAAAATTGATAGGAGTAACTGTTTTCGAGATATAAGCAAGAAACCAAAACACTGTTACCTTAATTAAGCGTTTGCATATAAGCAAATTTAGTACTATTAGTATTATTATTATTAATGTTATTGTTATTAATATGACAACTAAAGACAACTCTGAAGCCTTTTGTGACTTTTATGTCTTTTCCTTTTTCCTCTACTAAACTGTTAGACACAATTAAATTAGTTTAATTTCAGTTTTTCAAACATTTTATTTTAAAGCAAATTTTTGTTAAATATTATTTATATCCAACTCTATAACTCGCTTATGGTTGGTCCTTCAAGAAAAATGCAAATAACTATTTTGTAGGAAATTTTATCAGCTTTAATTTTGAAAAAAAAACAAAAATTCATAGGAGTAACTGTTTTCGAGATATAAGCAAGAAACCAAAAAACTGTTACCTTAATAAAGCGCTTGCATATAAGCAGATTCAGTACTATTAGTATTATTATTATTAATGTTATTGTTATTAATATGACGACTAAAAACGATTCTGAAGACTTTGGTGATTTTTATGTCTTTTTTTTTTTCTCTACTAAAGTGTTAGACACAATTAATTTAGTTTAATTTCAGTATTTCAAACATTTTATTTTTAAGCAAGTTTTTGTTAAATATTATTTATATCCAACTTTATAACTCGCTTATGGTTGGTCCTACAAGAAAAATGCAAATAACTATTTTGTAGGAAATGTTATCAGCTTTAATTTTGAAAGAAAGATAAAAATTGATAGGAGTAACTGTTTTCGAAATATAAGCAAAAAACCAAAGTAAAAACTGTTACCGTTTCAGAACAAAAATGTAATTCAGTTTTCAATGTTTGAGACGAAGACGAAAATGCAGCATTTAAAATCGACTCTGAAGACTTCAGTGACTTATATGTCACCCCCTTTTTTTCTAATAAAGTATTGGACCTAATAAATTAAGTGTATTTTAAATCACAAGACATTTTCTGTTAAAGCACTTCTTTTTTAAATATTAATTATTTTCAATCTTATATCTCGCTTATGGTTAGTCCTACATAAAAAATGCAAATAATTATTTTGTAGGAAATTTTATCAGCTTGAATTTTAGTAAAAAGATAAAAATTGATAGGAGTAACTGTTTTCGAGATATAAGCAAGAAACCAAAAAACTGTTACCTTAATAAAGCGCTTGCATATAAGCAGATTTAGTACTATTAGTATTATTATTATTAATGTTATTGTTATTAATATGACGACTAAAAACGATTCTGAAGACTTTGGTGACTTTTATGTCTTTTTCTTTTTTCTCTACTAAAGTGTTAGACACAATTAATTTAGTTTAATTTCAGTATTTCAAACATATTATTTTTAAGCAAGTTTTTGTTAAATATTATTTATATTCAACTTTATAACTCGCTTATGGTTGGTCCTACAAGAGAAATGCTAAAAACTATTTTGTAGGAAATTTTATCAGCTTTAATTTTGAAGAAAAGATAAAAATTTATAGGAGTAACTGTTTTCGAGATATAAGCAAAAAACCAAAGTAAAAACTGTTACCGTTTCAGAACAAAAATGTAATTCAGTTTTCAATGTTTGAGACGAAGACGAAAATGCAGCATTTAAAAACGACTCTGAAAACTTCAGTGACTTTTAAGTCACCTCCTTTTTTTTCTAATAAAGTATTGGACCCAATAAATTAAGTGTATTTTAAATCACAACACATTTTCTGTTAAAGCACATTTTTTTTTAAATATTGATTATTTTCAAACTTACATCTCGCTTATGGTTAGTCCTACATGAAAAATGCAAATAACTATTTTGTTGGAAATTTTATCAGCTTTAATTTTAGTAAAAAGCTAAAAATTGATAGGAGTAACTGTTTTCTAGATATAAGCAAGAAACAAAAAAACTGTTAACTTAATTAAGCGTTTGCATATAAGCAAATTTAGTACTATTAGTATTATTATTATTAATGTTATTGTTATTAATATGACGATTAAAGACGACTCTAAAATCTTTAGTTACTTTTATGTCTTCTTCTTTTTCCTCTACTAAAGTGTTAGACACAATTAATTTAGTTTAATTTCAGTATTTCAAACATTTTATTTTAAAGCAAATTTTTGTTAAATATTATTTAATTCCATCTCTATAACTCGCTTATGCTTGGTCCTACAAGAAAAATGCAAATAACTATTTTGTAGGAAATTTTATCAGCTTTAATTTTAGTAAAAAGATAAAAATTGATAGGAGTAACTGTTTTCGAGATATAAGCAAGAAACCAAAAAACTGTTACCTTAATAAAGCGCTTGCATATAAGCAGATTTAGTACTATTAGTATTATTATTATTAATGTTATTGTTATTAATATGACGATTAAAGACGACTCTGAAATCTTTAGTGACTTTTATGTCTTCTTCTTTTTCCTCTACGAAAGTGTTAGACACAATTAATTTAGTTTAATTTCAGTATTTCAAACATTTTATTTTAAAGCAAATTTTTATTAAATATTATTTAAATCCATCTCTATAACTCGCTTATGCTTGGTCCTACAAGAGAAATGCTAAAAACTATTTTGTAGGAAATTTTATCAGCTTTAATTTTGAAGAAAAGATAAAAATTTATAGAAGTAACTCTTTTCGAGATATAAGCAAAAAACCAAAGTGAAAATTGTAACCGTTACTGAACAAAAATGTAATTCAGTTTTCAATGTTTGAGACGAAGACGAAAATGCAGCATTTAAAAACGACTCTGAAAACTTCAGTGACTTTTAAGTCACCTCCTTTTTTTTCTAATAAAGTATTGGACCCAATAAATTAAGTGTATTTTAAATCACAAGACATTTTCTGTTAAAGCACATTTTTTTTAAATATTGATTATTTTCAAACTTACATCTCGCTTATGGTTAGTCCTACATGAAAAATGCAAATAACTATTTTGTTGGAAATTTTATCAGCTTTAATTTTAGTAAAAAGATAAAAATTGATAGGAGTAACTGTTTTCTAGATATAAGCAAGAAACCAAAAAACTGTTAACTTAATTAAGCGTTTGCATATAAGCAAATTTAGTACTATTAGTATTATTATTATTAATGTTATTGTTATTAATATGACGATTAAAGACGACTCTGAAATCTTTAGTGACTTTTATGTCTTCTTCTTTTTCCTCTACTAAAGTGTTAGACACAATTAATTTAGTTTAATTTCAGTATTTCAAACATTTTATTTTAAAGCAAATTTTTGTTAAATATTATTTAAATCCATCTCTATAACTCGCTTATGCTTGGTCCTACAAGAAAAATGTAAATAACTATTTTGTAGGAAATTTTATCAGCTTTAATTTTAGTAAAAAGTTAAAAATTGATAGGAGTAACTGTTTTCGAGATATAAGCAAGAAACCAAAAAACTGTTAACTTAATTAAGCGTTTGCATATAAGCAAATTTAGTACTATTAGTATTATTATTATTAATGTTATTGTTTTTAATATGACGATTAAAGACTACTCTGAAATCTTTAGTGAGTTTTATGTCTTCTTCTTTCTCCTCTACTAAAGTGTTAGACACAATTAATTTAGTTTAATTTCAGTATTTCAAACATTTTATTTTAAAGCAAATTTTTGTTAAATATTATTTAAATCCATCTCTATAACTCGCTTATGCTTGGTCCTACAAGAAAAATGCAAATAACTATTTTGTAGGAAATTTTATCAGCTTTAATTTTAGTAAAAAGATAAAAATTGATAGGAGTAACTGTTTTCGAGATATAAGCAAGAAACCAAAAAACTGTTACCTTAATAAAGCGCTTGCATATAAGCAGACTTAGTACTATTAGTATTATTATTATTAATGTTATTGTTATTAATATGACGACTAAAAACGATTCTGAAGACTTTGGTGACTTTTATGTCTTTTTCTTTTTTCTCTACTAAAGTGTTAGACACAATTAATTTAGTTTAATTTCAGTATTTCAAACATATTATTTTTAAGCAAGTTTTTGTTAAATATTATTTATATCCAACTTTATAACTCGCTTATGGTTGGTCCTACAAGAGAAATGCAAATAACTATTTTGTAGGAAATGTTATCCGCTTTAATTTTGAAAGAAAGATAAAAATTGATAGGAGTAACTGTTTTTGAGATATAAGCAAAAAACCAAAGTAAAAACTGTTACCGTTTCAGAACAAAAATGTAATTCAGTTTTCAATGTTTGAGACGAAGACGAAAATGCAGCATTTAAAATCGACTCTGAAGACTTCAGTGACTTATATGTCACCCCCTTTTTTTTTTAATAAAGTATTGGACCTAATAAATTAAGTGTATTTTAAATCACAAGACATTTTCTGTTAAAGCACTTCTTTTTTAAATATTAATTATTTTCAATCTTATATCTCGCTTATGGTTAGTCCTACATAAAAAATGCAAATAACTATTTTGTAGGAAATTTTATCAGCTTGAATTTTAGTAAAAAGATGAAAATTGATAGGAGTAACTGTTTTCGATATATAAGCAAGAAACCAAAAAACTGTTAACTTAATTAAGCGTTTGCATATAAGCAAATTTAGTACTATTAGTATTATTATTATTAATGTTATTGGTATTAATATGACGATTAAAGACGACTCTGAAATCTTTAGTGACTTTTATGTCTTCTTCTTTTTCCTCTACTAAAGTGTTAGACACAATTAATTTAGTTTAATTTCAGTATTTCAAACATTTTATTTTAATGCAAATTTTTGTTAAATATTATTTAAATCCATCTCTATAACTCGCTTATGCTTGGTCCTACAAGAAAAATGCAAATAACTATTTTGTAGGAAATTTTATCAGCTTTAATTTTAGTAAAAAGATAAAAATTGATAGGAGTAACTGTTTTCGAGATATAAGCAAGAAACCAAAAAACTGTTAACTTAATTAAGCGTTTGCATATAAGCAAATTTAGTACTATTAGTATTATTATTATTAATGTTATTGGTATTAATATGACGATTAAAGACGACTCTGAAATCTTTAGTGACTTTTATGTCTTCTTCTTTTTCCTCTACTAAAGTGTTAGACACAATTAATTTAGTTTAATTTCAGTGTTTCAAACATTTTATTTTAAAGCAAATTTTTGTTAAATATCATTTAAATCCATCTCTATAACTCGCTTATGCTTGGTCCTACAAGAAAAATGCAAATAACTATTTTGTAGGAAATTTTATCAGCTTTAATTTTAGTAAAAAGATAAAAATTGATAGGAGTAACTGTTTTCGAGATATAAGCAAGAAACCAAAAAACTGTTTCCTTAATAAAGCGCTTGCATATAAGCAGATTTAGTACTATTAGTATTATTATTATTAATGTTATTGTTATTAATGTGACGACTAACAACGACTCTGAAGACTTTGGTGACTTTTATGTCTTTTCCTTTTTCCTATACTAAAGTGTTAGACTCAATTAATTTAGTTTAATTTCGGTTTTTCAAACATTTTATTTTAAAGCAAATTTTTGTTAAATATTATTTATATCCAACTCTATAACTCGCTTATGGTTAGTCCTACAAAAAAATGCAAATAACTGTTTCGTAGGAAATTTTATCAGCTTTAATTTTGAAAAAAAGATAAAAATTGAAAGGAGTAACTGTTTTCGAGATATAAGCAAGAAACCAAAAAACTGTTACCTTAATTAAGCGTTTGCATATAAGCAAATTTAGTACTATTAGTATTATTATTATTAATGTTATTGTTATTAATATGACGACTAAAGACGACTCTGAAACATTTAGTGACTTTTATGTCTTCTCCTTTTTCCTCTACTAAAGTGTTAGACACAATTAATTTAGTTTAATTCCGGTTTTTCAAGCATTTTATTTTAAAGCAAATTTTTGTTAAATATTATTTATATCCAACTCTATAACTCGTTTATGCTTGGTCCTACAAGAAAAATGTAAATAATTATTTTGTTGGAAATTTTATCAGCTTTAATTTTGAAAGAAAGATAAAATTTGATAGGAGTAACTGTTTTCGAGATATAAGCAAAAAACCAATAAGAAAACTGTAACTGTTACTGAACAAAAATGTAATTCAGTTTTCAATGTTTGAGACCAAGTCAAAAATGCAGCATTTAAAAACGACTCTGAAGACTTCAGTGACTTTTATGTCACCTCCTTTTTCTTCTAATAAAGTATTGGACCCAACAAATTAAGTGAATTTTAAATCACAAGACATTTTCTGTTAAAACACTTTTTTTTAATTAATAATTATTTTCAAACTTATATCTCGCTTATGGTTAGTTCTACATGAAAAATGCAAATAACTATTTTGTAGGAAATTTTATCACCTTTATTTTTGGTGAAAAAGTAAAAATTGATAGGAGTAACTGTTTTCGAGATATAGGTAAAAAACAAAAAAACTGTTACCTTAATTAAGCGCTTGCATATAAGCAAATTTAGTACTACTAGTATTGTTATTATAAATGTTATTGTTATTAATATGACGACTAAAGACAACTTTAAGACTTTAGTGACTTTTATGTCTCCTCCTTTTTCCTCTACTAAAGTGTTAGACACAATTAATTTAGTTTAATTTCGGTTTTTCAAACATTTTATTTTAAAGCAAATTTTTGTTAAATATTAAAATCTATAAAATGGCTTAGATTGCCTAAAAACACAGATCACACATAATCTTTTGCATAAAAATGAGAAAACGCTCATGTAACACACAAAATAAGCTCCATTTTTCCTTTTTAAAAGTATTATTATTATTATTACTTTTGTTACTATTACTATTATTATTATTATTATTATTATTGATATTATTATTATTATT